>NC_133618.1:31243054-31470554 GCF_048593235.1 Sminthopsis crassicaudata | reverse complement strand
GTCATATTTTTCTTTTTTTCTGTCACCACCTAATGATGGCTTTTAGATTTGAAGCAGCTTGCCATATGGAAGACATGATGCTATTCCCTAAGTTTGAACAGGTTTGGATCCTACAAGAAGAAATTTGGCTAAGAGAACATGACTTGAATAGTCCAGCATTATTAGGTAAAGATTTAAAATAAAAGATAATTCACATGACTAAATGTGTTAGTAGTGGGATTTATTTTTCCAGGTACTTTGTCTAGAAGAGCTGGAGAATTCTGGCTCTCAATATTGTTGAAGCTGGCAGAGTTGGAATTAGGTAGCAAGATCAGATGATTAGGTGACTCTTGTATGGTGAATATATATATATATATATATATATATATATATATATATATATATGTTATATATATATATGTATATATATTACATTTGCACCCATTTAGGGGAGCTTGGAGCAGAATGTTATAGTTTTAAATTGTTATAATAATTATAAAGTTTTTTTTTATATGGAAGGCCATTCAGTGGCAGTATGATATAATTCATGTAATACTGAGATAAGAATCATCAAGACTCAGATTCAGTTAATGTATCTGATGGTTTCTCTAAGATTTTGGGAAATTTTCTTAATTTTCAATAGCCTTAGGCAAATTTGTAGTATTCATTTATTTAAGTCATGCTTGGGAAAAGAGTTCCCTGCACTGAAGAATTCATATATTTTTAATGTTCATAGAAATCAGTAGATTATTTTATAGATGATGAAACTGAGGGAAAAGAAATGTTGTGACACCCCAAGGTGGTGACAGAGATGAAATTAGAATTGGACTCTCCAGTTCAGTGTTATGCCATGTAAACATGTTGTCTCCCTTTCTATCAAGGCTTCAAACATATGATTTTCTGTTTTAAAAACTACATTAAACAGACAAATTCATCAGAAACTGTTTGTTTCAGTTATTCTACCTATGAGCAAACTTTATCAGTCAAAAAAATCAATAAACACTTAAACTTTAACTATGCTCGTCACTCTATCAGGATCTGAGGAATCAGGACTATAAATTGAACACTTCCCATCCTTAAAGAGGTTACATTCATTCATGAATTACATTTGACAAATAGTCTGGTGATGTTTTTTTTCCCCCCAATTCACTATTCCTTTCTTCATTTATTCTCTTTCCTACACGGCATTCCCTTTCTCCCTTCTCAATAAATAATAATAATTTTCTGGCTTCCACTTCCTCAAGATTGGGTCTGTTGCATTTTACCTATCCCCAGGGTTATTTGGTACCATTAAGATGTTATGGGGTTCCTTGTTTCTTCTATTAGGTTAAACTTCTACTAATTGTGTTCCCCTGAATTTTGGGGGTCTAAATTTCCAGTTCCATTCAACTAATTATGTTAGATTAAATTGTGTAATGGAAAATTTCCTTCAAAACTATAACAAAAGCAAACATCCAAAATTTCCCCCAACATATTTGGGTAAAAATTCTCCCTATACCATCTCAATATCTGGAGAGATGAAGGAAATTAGCTTTTTGGCTTACCTCAGTTCCCACATAGAACCAAGTTCCAAGTATAAAACTTCCTCCCACTTAGTTGCAATATCTAACTTAGATTCCTGTGCTCTTGGGTTACTATGGCTTTAGATCTTGAGTATAGGGTTCTTCCTTCTGAACTAAGGCTGAAAAGAAGTAATGAAAAAAGACCAAAACTCCTAACCCTTCTCTTAAGGACAAAGGGCCAAAGAGACTAGAGAGAATGTCACTTTATAATGACTCTTGTGTAGCTTACTTCATGGTGCCTTATATCTAAATACTATTGGAAAGAACAACTGAACCTCAGTCAAATAAATTTAAAGATAGAGACAGTCAAAGGAAAAAAAAACTGATCCCAATAGATGGTCCAGTGCAGGATATCTTCTCTCAAAACAAAAAATAATACTACTTTATTCCTCCATCTTAGGGGATTTGGGTATTTTTCAAATATTTGTTATAGCTGTAGGAGAGTGGGTGGGGAAGTTGTGATGATGTGTCTGGGCATATGACTCAGAGGATTCTGAAAGTTCAAAGAGTTCTGGAAGATTTAAGCCATAGGAAAATTTGCTGGCAATTTGATGTTAAAAATATAATTCATATAATTAATCATTCTTAATTTAGTACTGTATTTGTCCCTCTTTTGTGGCTTCAGTAGTCAATGCCCTTGGCATTAGGAAGCAAAGGAAATGGGATGTTCTGTGTCAGAAACAATCACTTCAGTTGGAAGGCTTATTTTATTATTATTTTTTAAAATTAGTAAATATTCACTCTTCAGCTTCAGGCTGTAGGATTAATCATTTCCATTTTGCCCTGAACAATGAAGGAGAAAGATACTTAATTACAGAAAGTACAACTGAAATAACACAATTAAAGAGGGAAACAAAATCAGCAGTAATCACAAAAGATATAGAAAATTAACTCATATATTAAAATGCCTGTAATTAAAAAATACACACAAAGCAATATGAGTCACCAAAAAGTTCATGTCATAAACAAGTGTCTGACTACTGAAAAAAATGCTGGGTTATCCTCAGCATATTAGCCCAGATTTCTGATTTAATATTAAGCTGCACATTTTTCTCTTTTTCCTTGCAGAATTTAAATATGATCTTGTAATGTGCAAAGGAACTTTAAAATATGATCTCATAAAATTACACAACCTTAGCCAAAGGAGGAGGAAAAAAGCATTTCCAAAATGCCTACTATGTTCTAAATACTGTGCTAAGTGCTTTTATATATATCATCTAATTTAGTCCAACACTATAAAGAAACTGTAAAGAAAAAAAAAAGAAAATAAATCTCAGAGGTTAACTAGTCGGCTCTTACATTAAATGCAGGACCTGTTTCTGAATTTTCAGCATCCCAGAACCTTAGATGACATTTATTCCAAGCCATACTCTTAATGCAGATCTGACAAGTGGTCAGCCAGCCTTTGCTTGCTAATCTTCAGGGAGAGGGAAACCTATTGCCTTCCCAATCTATTCTGTTATTGGACAGCTCCCGTTGTTAGGAAGTTGTTCCTGACATAAAACCTAGGCTAACTTTTTGCATCTTACATTCATTACTCATAATTCTGCCCATTGAAGATAAATATAAAAAATCTAATATATCTTTTGTGTGCCTGAAAATAGTTGTCATGACTCTTTTACTTTTTCTCTTATGTAAGATCATCAATATAATATATTTCCCTTCAGCTTGTCTTTATAGGATTTGGACTCTATGAATGGGAATCATTCATTGAAAAAATGATAAATGAACTCAAGAGATTTTGATAAGTCCATCAAAGGGAAGGATCATGAATGAAAGAGAGGGAGAGAGGGAGAGAGAAAGAGAGAGAGAGAGAAGAGAGGAGAGAAGAAGAGAGAGAGAGGAGAGACGAAGAGAGAGATAGAGAGAGAGAGAAGAGAGAGAGGGAGAGAGAGACAGAGAGAGAAAGAGAGAGAAAGAGAGAGGGGAGAGAGAGAGAGAGAGAAAGAGAGAGAGAGAGAGAGAGAGAGAGAGAGAGAGAGAGAGAGAGTGTGAGAGAGAGTGTGAGTGTGTGAGATGTGAGGGGAAAGGCAGAAAGGCAAAGGCAGAGATACACAGAGATTAAGAGAGAAACACACAAACACAGAGAATCAATACTTTATTCAGTGTCTACTATGCTAGGATACAAATAAAGGCAAATTGACAGTTTCTGTCCTGAAGGAGATTACTGTCTAGACAGTCAGAAAGAAACAGAGGATTTTAGCATTGGGTTGATTGCACCTCATTAGTGGGTCATAAAAGGGACCAATGTGGCAAAGGAGGGTTAAGAATGACTAACTGGAACATAGAAAGAGAACCAATCTTTCTAGAGTTAGAAGCTCTGATGGATATAAAGAGAAGTGACAGGTGAGAAAGTTTGCTTTAAAGAGTCCTATTTTCAGTCTTTCATCCTTCATCCCACCCCAAAGCACTACTTTCTAATGCTTTATTTAGATGTCCAAAGCCTTGTCTCTTTTAAAATTAAGAAAGACCTTAAAATATTAGTTATCAATAGACATGTCGAATCTTTAATCTGGATAAGACTTTAGGGGTTATATGAGTCAGTACTCTCATTTTACATATGTGTGATGAGGTTAAGAAAGAGAGTTGTGGAATCCCCTTTTGGTGGAGGCTCAGGTTCTTTGTGAAAGAATTCATGAATCCTAAATATTAAGTGGGGGAAAATGGAAGTTTATTGTTAGATGAGAAGTCAGCTTTGCTAGAAAAAATTGACTTCTTCAATGGCAAAGTCTTATTAGAGAAATAGAGATTGGTACTGAGAAGATAATGCCTTCTCAGTGGGCACGGTCCTGACAGGTAGCTATACCAATGGATAAGGTATAGTCCTGCTTTGGACATTCTGCAAAGAAATGAGTTTGAAATTGCTCTTTAATAAGAATCTTGAGGCTCAGGTTTCAGGTTGAGAAGAAAGCCAGGCCTAGATGCTTATCAGGCCCAGTTCAGGTCTGGCATCCCCAAAATATTAATGGGTGATTTGCCTTAGAAAGGACCAGTCGAATGATGCCACTTAACTTGTTTGGGGAAACATGCTTCCTAGGAGGGTCTGAGACTCAAATCTCCCTTCTTTACAGATCAAAAGGGAACACAGTTCAGAATGTTAATTTTACAGATTAAGAGGGAACAGTTTCAGAGAGATAATTTTAAAGTGAACATAGTTTTTTACAGAGTTTACCCGTATCATGTGAAAATTGAGGCTTAAAGAAGTCAAATATCTTGCCTAAAGTCTCTGAAATTGCTTTAGTATATGAAGGACTAGACACTTAAGTTTCCAGATTTCTATTACTCTATCATATCAGGTTGCCTTGATTTTAATGGGAATTAAAATAAAATTCATTTAAACTAAGTCAGTATTTATGGAAAGTGACCTGAAGAGCCGACACACTTAGATTCTAATCACCAGTCCCAGATGTGTTTATAAAGAAAGCTAGAAATGGCATCTAGGCCAAAAAGAAATAATAAGGAGAATAAGCATGAGGGAAAAAGCTAGACTAGGCCAAGTGAACATAGAAAAGACTCGTACTCTAGAGGATATAACAAAGAAAAAGAAAACTCTGAGGGGAAATTCACAAGATATCTGAAGTGAATCAAGATGATCAAGTTGATGGTTTAGAGGAAAGAATGCTGTATTCATGAACAGAGGATCAGGGCTCAGAATCCTGCCTCTGCTATTTGCTGCCTTTGTGATCTGGGCAAAATCACATAACCTTTTAGAGCTGTTTCCTCATCAACTTTGTTTTTCATATGTTACAAAAGTTCTAGTTTTTATCTTTTTTAAATTGGGCTTAGGGAGGAAGAAAATAAGTGCTTATTAGTTGAAAAAAGTATTGTCTACAATTAAAATACTAAGCATTTATTAAATAGCTATTATATCCCTAGCATCATAATAGAAATAAAATAAATTGAGGGAGGTTAGACTAGATGACCTCCGGGGACACTTTCAACTCTAAATCTATGATCCTTAATTGTATATTATTAGTCTAAAAACAAAAGAACACAGCAACCCCAAAGTTGTTTTTAGTACTAACAACAATCCATTTTGTATGATTTTTTACGTATATCGATATCAATACTACCTATATTTACATATTTAGTATAATCTATCTGTTCACCTATTCATCTTGTCTGTCTATCTATATTTGTTTAATATTTTCTATTTATCTACCATGTTTGTCTGTCTATTCATCCATCCATCCTGTCTGTCTATCTGCTATCTAGGCTATCTTTATTTCCCCCCTAAATTATATTGAGGGCAACATTAATAATGGTATTTATATCCAAAAGTGATATTCTACAATATACAACACACCTTCAAGGAAGTTATTCAAAGAATTAAACTCTTTCAAGAGAAAAAAGTGTAAAGTTCATCTTTCCCATGACACAATTGACTAAAACATCCAGAGAACAGAAGATCCCATTGTGTACATTATTTGTTGATTATTAGAAAGCATTTGATTCAACACAGCAAAAACTTGCTTCCAACAAGGGACATCCCATCCATATCTCAAAATAATATCAACGACCTTATAAAAATAACTTTGTCAAGCGTCTCTCTGATCAGATCTCAAATAAGGTATAAAACAGGGAAAGGTATTTTGGTCACAGATATCTGTCATAGGGATATAATTTGGTCAAAGTGGAGTCCAAGTGTGAGAGAGATTTCTTGTGGGTGATAAATTCCTTCAAGTTTGAGAGAAATTATTATTAAATAATCAAGTATTAGGGAGACCTAGAATATTCCCCCTTCCTTATTTGTTGATTATGTCAAAACTTAGCCCTCTGCTGGGCAGGGTGGATGATGAAATCTTGGAGCTGTTGCCCATATATGATATATGTAGTCTGAGTTGTAGATCCCCTTTTGTCTAGATTGCCTTAAGCAGGGGAATCTGGATAAAAGACTCTCTTTGTCCAAGACTGAGTGATCAGTCATGTTGCCAATCCCCAGAATATGCCACATCTCATTATAATATGCATTCTTCTCATTAATTGTTAACTAATTAAAGTTAATTGCAACCTTTAGGAACACCTACTTTTTCAAGGACATAGAAGGGATGAGTGGATTCCATGAGGTTTCTTTGACATTTGAAAGTACCACCAACCCCTTTTATTAATTATGGCTAATATGATGACTAAAATGATTACCCAGAAATTATATCTCTTGAACTTCTTCATGTCACATGTACTCTTCTTTGTGGATGCTCTTGGGTTGGAATATGGGCATCAAATCCTAGAGTACTGATGAATCTCCTGAAAAAGATCTATGATCACTCAGCAGCATCTGGCCTAAATTTATATGAGTTGATATAATATGAGAGCATGGTCAGAAATGGCCAAGTGGACGACAAATGTCCAATGTCTAGATCACAACGTATAGTTAGATGGACTCATTCATCAGTATCTTTATCTTAGACAGTACAAATAAATGCCTAAAATTAAATAGTAAGAGAGAGGGTTGGATTTCCTCTGGGAAATTATAAAATTTTTATAATATCTCTGGAATCCTTCCCCAAACAAAGGCTCATTTTCTTTAATACTAATATTCTGAGTTATATGGCTGTGTGCCAGGGAGGACCATCATCCTCAAATAATTAAAAGTAAGTACTACTCAGAGAGCAATGTAGAGGCACATAGTGGGTATGAGCAGGCTGTGATTTATAACAAATTCAAGCTCTAAAGAAGAAAGAGAGTAAAGGTTAGAGAAAAGTAAGACTGAAAAATGAGAGGGACTGATAATAGCTAGTGCTTTATATATACATTTTAGGATTTATAACAAACTTTATTAATAGTCTAATTATATCTTCACAAAACTCTGAGAGGTAGATTTTAATACTAACCCCATTTTACAAGTGAAGAAACTGAGGCAGATGAAGAGTTTGAGCAATATCACATAGCTAGTGAGTATCTGAGATAGGATGTTTTTTATTACTAAGGGTTCTTCATTCTGGGTCCAATGCTTCACTCACTGCTGCACCTGTTTGATTACATGATAAGAGGAATATATTAACTGGATAACAGCCTACATGCTTCAGTTATCTCTATGACATCACAAGAAAATGAAGAATGGCCCTAGAATGTTAAATGGACCTTAGGATCTCAGTTTCCTCCACCTCAGTAAATGAGGGAACTGAATGAGATGACTTCTCTTTGAGTTTTTAGTTTATCATCTTAGTTCTCTCCCTTACTTTTTATATGATCCTTAGTCTACCTGGGCTTCTGTGTCCAAATCTTTATTATATGATTTCTCAAGTCCCTCCTTATTTCCTTTGTGACCTTTAAAATGTCATTTAGGCTTTCTAGACCTCAGATTTGTTAACTATAAAATGAAGGAGTTGGGCTTGATGGTTACAATATGAGGACATGATCAGAAATGACCAAGTGGATGACAAGTGCCCAATGTCACAACATATAGAGCTCATCCATCAGTATCTTTATCTTAGCACAAATAAATGCCTAAAACTAAATAGTAAGAGAGAGGGTTGGATTTCCTCTGGGAAATCACATAGAGTGCTTTTGCTTTCCAGGAGATATTTGCCTAATCTCTACCTAAAGAATAGAAGGCTTGGAAAGGGATGTTCAGACCGCAGAAAGTAGGTGGAAAACTTATTTGGAGGCAAAGAACTATATAAGAGACCCTGAACAGAGTAAGCAATCACTTATTCTGCCAGTTCCCAGAGCTAGCCTGGGAAGAGATTCATCTAGTCTTTTCTAAGGAAGGTGGTATGAGAGAACTTTTGAAGTGTTTCTACTAAGAGTTTCTGCCTGGATAGCAACTATGATGATAACACTTCTTGTTATTGTATGGAAAAATCTTCCTCCCCTGATGGGAAATTCTCTGCTTTATGTCATATATCCTGCTGGTTAGAAATATAATACTTGGATTTGTGCCTGTATTTATTTCTTCTGAAAGTTGGGAACAGGGACATTCTAGTTTGGTGGAGCCAGTCATTATTTTGTCATATCACAAATACCATTGGCACCAAGCTGATTTCATTAAAGAAAAACACTTAGACAAAACCTGTGGACTAGCTGTTCCTGAAAGCTGCTATTAGCAGGCAGGCTGCTCTTGGGGATGGTGGAGGAAAATGTTAGTATTTTTAAGTTGCAATCTGCAGAACTAGTGTTGGGGCTAGAGCATAAGGGTTACTTACCTGGGCTTAAAATAAATTTTCTTCCTGGATTTGATTGAAATGGGGCTTCCCAAAAATATTATTACATTTGTGACAATTAGTATGCATCCGCAGGAATTGGAAGCAAAAGCAGTCAGGGGTTGAGTCTAAAGAGCAGAAAACAATCCAACAATATTTGTTAAAGGCACCTACTAAGTGCCAGACACTGGAGATAGTGAGAAAAAGAAAAACAGACCTTCAAGCTCAAGGAGCTTTAGATGGCAGAATGGGAGTGGGAAGAATGATCAACATATTCACATGTGTATGTGCACATACACATACACACAACCATGCACATATGGGCATCTTTACAAGACATACATATGCATATACACATGCATATGTACCTTGACATACATATAAACACACATATGGTTTTTCTTTTAATGGGAAAAGATGGAGTCTTCACAATTAAAGCTATTAGGTATAGCTTCTTGCATGAAGTTGCACTAGAATTGAGCCTTGAAGGGATCTAAGAAATCTAAGATATTGGAGAAAGGGGGAAAAGTACTCTATGCATGGCGGCCAGCTTGGTTAAAAAGTAGGAGAGTGATTGGTCTTTATAGGTGACAACAAATAGGCCATTTTGATAAGAAGGGAAGACTAGGTGAGGGGAGTCATGCCAAATTTATTCAGCAAGTTAGGTTGCAGACAGATTTTAAAAGGTTTTTCACAGACAATTCATATGAGGTAAATCTTGAGCCATGGAGTATTAGAACTGGAAAAAATGGGAGATCAGAGGCTAGAATCCAATACACTAACTCTTTTCAGTGCATAGATCAAAGCTTAAACTTTTTCCACTCATGATTCCTTCATGAGAAATTTTTAAGTGATCTCATCTTGAATCTGAGCCAAGGTGTTTTGGCAGTGTTTGTGCATGTGCAGTGCAAAGTGGGAATGTTGTGTGTTCAGAACCAAAGCTGCAGTAAAGTTGTATACTGTGACATGGGCAAGTGCTGCCAGAAACACCTCAGATTCATTACATGTTTTGATTTTGCATTTGAATTAATTTTGGTCATTGCATTCAAAAACTTTTTACTGTTGCCAATTTTTGTGACCCCAACATTCAATTTATACAACCCCATTTGAGGTTGCAACTCAAATTTAAAAAGCATTAACTTAGAACATCTTGGTTGTCCCACATTTTTCTTCTTTCTTTTTTTAATGAGGGTGGGGGTAAACTATAGAGACAGGATATACCTTAAAACAGTGTCTTTCCCTCCTAATCTCAGGGATATTTGTCAAGAGGTCTGATATTATGCATGGGTGAAATTAAAAACCATCTTCATGTTTTGACTTAAAAAAACAGTTATTCTTCTCTGCTGTATTTTTAATGCTACCCTGAAACTAATTCCTTTGATTATAAGGGGTTTGGGGAGAGAGATATATGCATTTCAGACCCATGGGAATCACTTGTTATCAAAGACTTTCTGAGCCTCTTTGCAAAGGCTCATGCCTCAGCCATTAGGTTGTTCTGTATTAGGCAGTTATTATTACTTCCTGTTGTGGTTCAGAAGAACCAAATCATTTCCAAACCTGCATTGAGACAGTGAGCACCTTGAAACAAGAAAATGCTGTCCCTTTACACCTGACACTCTCCCTCTAATTAAACAGCTAAGCTGTCTGATAGCATTTTAATTAACTCAGCTAAGCCTTCCTATTATAGCCAGGAGCAGAATGTGAGGTGTGTAGGTTAATTTTGTCCTTTCCTTAATTACAGTGATAAAACAAGGAGATACAGTATTATGTTAGTGACCCTCGGGTTTGATTCCGTGATGTTGCTTTATGAGACCTCTGCCTGCTGATCTCCTCACATACTTGTGCCCCTCCCCAAGAACACTGACTTTGCCTATAAAGCTCCATGTATGTCACTTTCAGAATTTATACACATAAAATAGGAAGCATGATTATTTGTCATGTAGGAGGGTCAGCTATTTTTGATTCTCGAAAGTAACTGAACTACCTGGCCTCACTTTTTTATGCCTGGAATCATAAATAACAAATTTCTACTGATTGTTCTTTCTATGCTTTAAGATCCTCAACTGGTAATTAAAATGATTCAACTCAATTCAAGAAAATATCCTCTTATATGCAAAGCAGAGGCAATCCCTCTGTGTGTGTGTGTGTGTGTGTGTGTGTGTGGAATGGACAGACTATTGGTCTTTGAGTCATAAAATCGTAGATTCAAGTTCTGTCTCAGACATGGATTAGCTATGTATGATGGGCAAGTTTAATATTTCTATGCCTCAGATAATTCTCTAATGCAGAAGTGGGGAACCT
Source organism: Sminthopsis crassicaudata (assembly GCF_048593235.1). Classification (NCBI taxonomy): domain Eukaryota; kingdom Metazoa; phylum Chordata; class Mammalia; order Dasyuromorphia; family Dasyuridae; genus Sminthopsis; species Sminthopsis crassicaudata. The sequence goes on along the minus strand of NC_133618.1, from coordinate 31,459,570 downwards.
TTTTTCTGTCAAGAGCCTTTTGGATTTTTGTAACATTATTTGTGGCCATTCAAAATTATCATCTTAAAAATTCAACAGAGGCAGGTTGTTGTACTTAGCTTTGTTGTACCTAGCTGTGGTTGCCTTGGAAGGACCACACCCAATGATTTAGGGTCTACAGGATATTCCACACCACTGCTCTAAAGATATAGTTTATATAAGTTTATATGTTGTAGATAAGTCATCTATCTTCATGGATAGAGGAAAGCCTTACCCTACCTATATTTCAATACAATGATTAATACCATAGTTTTCCCAATGCATCACCATTACCATCATCCTATCATCATTATTACCATCCTCCTCCTCCTCCTTCTCATCATCATCATCATCATCATCATCATAATCATCATCACTGCCATCTCACCCCCATCATCATCAGTCTTTTCCCCTCCAATTGCCCCCTCTTCCAAATTTCAGTTGAAGACAGTGCCATCCTTCTAGTTTTATAGATTTGTAATTTCAGTTTTAACATCAACTCTTCATACTCTCTCATTCCACATATCCAATAAGCTGCCAAATCCTGCCAATTCTACTTTCATATCTCCCACATATCTTGCATCTCTTTTATTCATGTAGCTATCATCATTTCTCACTTAGATTATTGAATCATCTTCTTAATTGGTCTGTCTTAAGTCTTTCCCAATTCCATTCCATCATACACATTGCTACAAAAAAATAACCTATCTTAAGTAATGATCTTATCATTTCCCTACCAAATCAACCTTAAGACTTTCTATTGCCTCTATAATTAAATATATACTCTTCTGCTTACTTAAAGCCATTCATCACACATTTAACTCCATCGTGATCTTCCTGATGCCTTTGCACATTTCTCCTTGTTCTATACTCTGTGATCCAGGCAAACTGACCTCTCTATTTCTCATACACATACTCCATCTTCCATCTTTGAATTTGATGTCCCCTAGGACTTTCTTAAATTAGAATCCTTCTCTTCTTCAAAACAGAGCCACAAGCACCATCTTCTATAATGAAGCTTTTAAAACTGTGGATTATGACCCCTTTTGGGATCTTATAACTGAATGTGGAGGTCATGAAATTATGATTTACTATCAGAAAATTTTTATTAGTAATGCCTATTTTATATACCTATATACCTAGGATTGCATAAAAATTTCTTGTGTTAAAAAAGGGGTCATAAATAGAAAAAAATTAAGAAGCCCCTGATCTATTTTATACTTTTCCTGTTTCCCCCAACTATGTGTACCCTTTCAAAACTACTTTCTACCTAGCTGTGAGAGAGAGAGTTAGACAGACAGAAAGAGACAGAGACGCAGATAAATACAGAGATCGACAGAGACGCAGATAAATACAGAGATCGACAGAGACGCAGATAAATACAGAGATCGACAGAGACGCAGATAAATACAGAGATCGACAGAGACGCAGATAAATACAGAGATCGACAGAGACGCAGATAAATACAGAGATCGACAGAGACGCAGATAAATACAGAGATCGACAGAGACACAGAGAGATAAAAAAGAGATGGAGAAATAGAAAACAAATAGAGCTAGAGACAGAGAATAAGAGAAATATATTTAAGGGATAATCTACTGGAGAACACTGGAGAGGTTTGGATCAGAGGTTCATATAGAGGGGTTGGACTTGGCAAGAAGAAGGCCACTCCTTTGTCAGAGAGTGGTTAAAAAAGCAAAAAATAAACAAACAAAAACAAAAACAAAAAAAAAAACGAAAACAAAACAAAAAAAAACATTGAAGATGATGTCATGAGGTTTTGAGATGTGTAGAATAGGAGAAAAATGATCTCATTACAAGTATCCTCAATTTTCTTACTAAAGTAAGAGATGAAGTGCTTAGATGGAATTATGAAGATAGTGAGAGAGATTGAAAAAAATCTAAATCAATTCAATAAAAAAGCAAGTACTTGCTCTTTCAAACATGATATAATGAATCAAGAACTGGTCTCAAAACCACAATGACCTGGACACCTCAGACATATACTGTCTGTGTGATTTTAGATAAGTCATTTAACCTCTTAGTGGTAAAGGGATCTCTTTAAGAATATAAGTTACAGAAAAAAAGCATCATTTTTTATCTCAACTGGTAGAGTCCAGCGTCAAAGGAATTATAGATGTATTCCTAGTTCTAATGTGTAAATTATACTGTGCTCCCAAAGAGGATACCAAAATGAAACTTGACACAGTTTCTACTCTCAGAGAATTTTTAGTCTTTGATCCTTTTGGGGAGTTTATTTAATTTTTTTAAAGATACATTGCTTTATGAATCACATTGGGAGAGAAAAATCAGAAGAAAAGAGAAAAAACAGAAAAAAGAAGTGAACATAACATTATTGATTTATATTAAGTCTCTATAGTTTTTTCTGGATGTAGATAGCAGTTTCTTTTCAAAGTCTATTGGGATTGCCTTGAATTACTGAGCTGCTGGGAAGAACCAGGATTTTTATAGTTGATCATCGCACAATCTCACTGTGTGTATAATGCATTTCTGGTTCTACTTGTTTTGCTCAACAAAAGTTCATGTAGATTTTTCTAGGACTTTCTAAAATCAGTTTGTTCATCATTTTTTATAGAACACTAATATTATATTATCTTCACATACCACACTTATTTAGCCATTCCTCAAATGATGGACATCTACTCATCTTCCAATCCTTTGCTACTATAAAGAGCTACTACACATTTTGCACATGTAAATCTTTTCCCCTTCTTTATGATTTCCTTGTAATACATTCCCAGGAATGGCACTGCTGGGTCAAAGGGTATGCAATGTTTGATAATATGTTTGATATACCTTTTGGGCATAGTTCCAGATTGCTCTCCAAAATGGTTGGATCATCTCACAACTCCACCAACTTATAAATACTTATATATTCCAGTTTTCTCACATCCCCTCCAACATTTATCCTTATCTTTTCCTGTCATCTTAGTCAGTTTGAGAGGTGTGAAGTGGTATTTCAAAGTTGTTTTAATTTGCATTTCTTTAATTGATAGTGATTTAAAGCATTTTTTCTTATGGCTATAGGTGACTTTAACTTCATCATCTGAAAATTGTCTATTCATATAGTTTGACTATTACTTGGGGAATGGCTTGTATTCTTATAAATTTGACACAGTTCTTTATATATTTTAGAAATAAGAACTTTATCAGAAACACTGGCTGTAAAAAAGTTTCCCCATCTTTGTACTTCCCTTTTAATCTTGTTTCTGTTGGTTTTGTTTTTGCAAAACCTTTTTAATTTAATGTAATCAAAGTTGTCCATTTTGCCTTTCATAATGTTCTCTAGTTCTTCTTTGGTCATAAATTCCTTCCTTCTCCAAAAATAAGATAAGTAAATTATCCCTTATTCACATAACTTGCTTATGGTATCACCATTTATGTCCAAGTCATGTACCCATTTTGACCTTATTTTGGTATGGGGTGTGACGTATAGGTATATTTTCCAGTTTTCTAGCAATTTTTGTGAAATACTGAGTTTTTATCCCAGAAGTTGGAATTTAAGGGTTTATAAAATATTAGATTATTATACGCTTTGATTATTGTTTCATGTGTAACTATCCTATTCCACTGATTCACAACTCTATTTCTTAGTCAGAACCAAATGGTTTTGATGATTGCTGCTTTATAATATCATTTTACATGTGGTACTACTAAGCCACCATCCTTTGTAAAATTTTTTTTCATTAATTTCCTTGATATTCTTGGCTTCTTGTTGGCACTGAACAATTAGACCAATTTAGCCAGAATTGTCATTTTTTATGACATTAGCTCAGCCTACCCATGAGCAATTTTGCAAATGTTTAGATCTTACTTTATTTATATGGGAAGTATTTTGCCATTGTGTTTATATAGTTCTTGGGTTTGTCTTGGCAGGTATTTTTATTTTATTTTGTCTAGTTATTTTAAATGGAATTTCTCTTTGTATCTCTTGGTGCTGGGTTTTGTCAGCAGAGACAGGGACAGAAATGCTGATGTCTATGTTGGTAACATGACAACATAAAGAAAAAAAGTACATAAGCCTTTAGGGGTATGTACTTTTTTTCTTTGTGTTGTCATGTTACCAACATAGACTGAATTTTTTCTACATCTCTATATCTTTATATCTTTAGCTAGGTTGTCCCTTGGAAAGCAGATACAACTTATCTTTGGTCTCACACTTAAAGCCTTCCCAACTTGGTAGAAAGTGGCAGAGAATAGATTTTAGAAGGCCAAGGGCCATTTATATGGCTTTTTAAAATTTGCAAAATATTCTATCTTTTTCATCTCATGGATCCTTACTCCATTTTTCCACTGGAATCAGGATCCTGTCTGTCCCTGTTTGGGCACCAAAATGTAATGTTCTGTTTCTCTAGATTGTCAATCATTCTCTTGGGGGTAGATCTCTTGGGGAGCTTCTGGAGCCAGGATTAGTTTTAGTTTCAGTTCAATAATCCAAAAAATGCAGCCAGGAGTTAAAGTCCTTTACTGTCTCTTTCCAAATCTTCTCTACAGCTCCCTCTGAATCCAAAGCCTCCAACCAGAACAAAGGTAGATGTGGGAATGAATCAGACTCTGCCTCCAAGAGTGTGGTTTCCCAGAAGTCAATCCTAGTTGTGAATCTCCCAGAAATCCATGAGCAGGCTTTTCCTTTAGACTTGCAAATCTGCTGGACTTGCAAATCCACTGAATCCTAGCTCTGAATCCTCGAGCTTCTCCAAAGTTCTCCCCTTGACTCACTCCAGACTCCTTCCAGACTGACTCCCCCACTCAATGTTGGCTCTTTATATCCTCCCAGAGAATGAGCTTGTGGGTACTCCATGGCCTTGTGGGAACTCCTTAAGGAATCAATGAGTGAATTCCTTTAAAGATGAAAACTTCTTTAAAGGTTTGAACTCCTTTAAAGGTGTGAACTCTGAACTAGAGAATTGTTAAGTACTAACTTAGTACTTTGTAAGGATCCTAACGTCACATAATATGATTGTCATTGTCTCCATTTTACAGATGATAAAGCTGAGGCAAAAGTGTGTCATTTTGTCATTGATAACAAAGCTATTAAGCTTCAGAGACAGGATTTGAACCTACACCTGAAGATCATAGGATTATAGCTCTGAAATTGGAAGGGACAAAAGAGGCTATCATATGCCCATCTCCGACCCTCCTTTTGTAGATGAGGAAATGGAAGTTCAAAAGAGTTGTGACTTTCTGAATATCATACAAATAGCAAGAGAGTAGGATTTTAATTTGAATCCAGGCACCATATTGCCAAGAGCAGCCTTAATCTGCCAAGAATAAGCCAGCCTTATATGTACAACATGAGCATGCATTCAGAATATGAGAAAGTAGAGATAAAATAAAAGGAAGGGATAGATTAGATGAGGTTTATGGGAGTAGAGCGGGGATAAAACCAAACATTTGAGGATTACTCTTCTTCTGTTTGGTCTTCAAGAATGGGGAATAATGGGTGAGTTTCAGAGAGAAATTTACAGGATTGATGTTAGGAAATTCTTTGGAACAACAGGAGCTGTCCAAGGTAGATGTGCCTGCAGAAGTGGTGAGGTTCTGTTCCTTGGAGATCTAGCAGTGGCAGTCATGTAGCCACTCAGATAAATTAAATACAGAGGATTGGTCTTTGATGGGTCTTCTAGCCCTGACTTTCTGTGATTCAGTGGGTGGAGACAGAAACTACCATATCTTCAAGACAATTAAAAAAAAACTGAATAGACATTTAATTCCTTTTTTTTTTTTTTTTTTTTTCTGTGTAGGAATATTATCGTGACACTGGGTTTTGCTTGGGCACTTCACTCCCTGTCTCCCTTCTGAAGGAGACTTTGGGATTTATGAGCTCCTTACATATTCTTAACAAGTGTTCCATCTCCTCCCCCCAATTTTATCAATTTTGCTTTCGTCGGTAGACAGTACGCCCTAGTGATTCATTAGCCTTCATTATAAATAGAGTAAAAGAATAACTCTAGGTCATCAGGCTAGCAAGGGAACATTATAGAGGTGAATTAGACTATTTTTTGTTCAGAGGGTCTAAACTCTGAAAAATTATGATATTAACAGAGGTTCTCCTCCATGCCCCAGACTTCCTTTTTGTACTCTTGCTTCCTGCCTCCAACCTCAGGATCCTTCTTCTCCTTTTCATTAAGATCCCTAGTGCATTTTCTCCCTCTTTTGGAGGAAAACTTAATTTTAGAAAAAAAAAACTGGCATGTCAGTTCCTAATACCTAAGTTTGAACATGCAATACCAGTATCTCTCTTCCATGGGAAATACTGTTTTGATGGTTGGTTATCAGTGAGATCATGTTGATGAAACAAAAAATCATTCAGAAGAAGGAAGAGGTGAAATAAATAGCACCATCAAAGAAACGCATGAGTGAGAAAAATGGACTTTCTAGTGATATGGTAAAAGGGAGAGAGAGAGAGAATAAGATAGAGATGAATGAATGAATAAATCAAAAATAATTTGTTATTAATTAAGTGCCAACTATTGTGCTAAAGGCACAATATGAATAGAAAAAATAGATTCTCTGCTCTCAAGAAGCTCACACTCTAATTGAATAACATATAAAAGAAAATTTAGTTAGAAGGCACATGAAAAGATCCAAAAATTGTAAGGGTCTAGCTGTGGAACAGATGGCAAGTTCCAAGTTCCCTGCCACAGGGAACATATAAGCAGTTGTGAAGCAGCTGACACTGGAAGTCCTTAGATTATATATGTAGATGAGTTTATAGGGAAACTAGAGTGTGTAGAGGTAAATGGCAAGACCTGTGGTCTTGAGGAGGTGGGAGAAAGTTGCAGTAACAGAGAAACTCTAAATCTACTCTACCTTGGGAGCACCACAAGCAATACTGGCTGCCTGAGAAAATCTAAGGCTACCTGGCTTTGGGGGCGCCACAACAAATCAATGATAGGAACTACGTCACCCTTCTAAACCATAGTATTAGCCTATCAAACTAATTTTTGTTTTTCTTTCCTACCAAAGTATCTCCTTGATTCTGATTCTTTGTTAAATTCCTTTGGAACTTTAACCTGCTGTTGAGCAGGATAATTTCTTCTTGCTTCTGCCTCTTTACTAAATTCCCCTGGAATTAGCCCTTTGTAAAGCATGTAATAAATCTTTGCCTCTTAACATGGAGAAAAACTGACTGTGTGAATTCTTTCACTAAACCCATGACAGAAACAAGGGGAATTCTTATCTTATTGGGGTATCTTTCTCTTCAATTGTCTTCTACTTTAAGAGAAGGAATGCTTCCTTTCTCAACTAAGCCATGTGAATATTCAATCACTCAGGGCACAAAGAAGAGGGCACCATTGAATAGACTTCCTGTGATGACTTGGTATGAGGACAAACAAGACTTACACAGAACAGGAAAGAGGCTGAATTTGCAATCTTTATCATTGAGATATTTCCCTTGATGAACTCTTCAGCATCCTCTCATTTAAATCCAATTCGATTGCATGTCATGTCATCACCTCCCTGGTGATATGATCATCTTCAGAATGAAGGAAAAACAACAACAGTCAGCCTTTGAAAATCTGGCATATTTGAAAGCATAGTAAAAAGATCACTGTATCAGTGACTGAGTGATCTAGGTTCAAGTTTCATCTGTACTGTTTAGTAATTTTATGACCTTGGAAATAATCATTGAATTTCCATGAATCTCAGTTGTATACACTGTAAAATGAAAGCCTTGGACTAAATTATTTCTTCTTTAGATCAGCTCATCAATAAGAGCTTTCACTATTTACTAGATGCCAAATACTATCAAAGGCTTGTAGAATTGAACACCAGGTATTTAGTCCAAATAGTATGCAAATGAAAAATCTCCACCATACATTCTCTGACAGGGTAACTAACATCCAGCCTCTACTTGAAGTTCTTCCTTTTCTTCTCTAGCCTATACACTTTTATATCCTTCAATTTTTTTTTCTGATATGGACTTAAGACTCTCCATCATCCTGGATGTGCTTCAGCTTAGGACATACTGGGTTACAGAAGAATTAGATTCTGTCAATTATCAGTGGACAATGAGAGGCCAAACTGAGTTCAGAACAAAGAGGGATGTCTAGTAATTGAAGAGAAAGGGAAGAACTTAGATATAGGTTGGGGCTGAAAGGATAAGATGGGTATAGATAAACAGAAGGGAGCAGGGACTCTGACACTACTATGCCATTCCCTGGCTGCTAGTTGACCTCCCTGCTTCAAAACTCTTTCCATTCCAGTCTGACTTCCATGAAGCTATCAAAGTCATCTCCTAAAGGGCTGGTCTTATCATGTCACCAACTCACATTCAATAAACTTCAGTAGCTCCATACTATCTTCCAGTAGCTCCATAATACCTCCAGGATAAAATGTAATTTCCTCTGTGTAGCTTTTAAAATCTTCCACTACCAGGTCCCTCACTATCTTTACAATTCTCTTACAACTTATTTCATCCATATGCTCTGCTTTCTAGCAACTATTTAGTGCAATGAATAGACTGCTGGATCTAAAATCAGAAAGACTCATTTTTGTGAGTTCAAATCCTGCCTCAGACACTTACTAGTGATGTGACCCTGAGAAAATCACTTAACCCTGTTTGTCTCAGTTTCATTATCTGTAAAATAAGCCAGAAAAGGAAATGGTAAATCATTCTAGTACCTTTGCTAAGAAAACGCCAGATGGGGTCACAAAAAATCAGACATGACTGTTAATTAACACTATTTTTGCTCCTGTCACTGGCATCATTACTGGTCCTTCAGCAACATATTTCATCTTCCAGATTCACGCATTTTCAATAATTATCTCTTATGCCCAAAATTCTTTTCTTTATCTCTGTCTACTGGACAGAGATAAAGATTTCCTTCAAGTCTTGGCTAAAATCTCAACTTTTGTGGGAAGGCTTTACCTCTCTCCCACTCTTCAAAGTTAAACTCTTCTCTTTGCTGATTATCTCTCATTTTTTTCTGTACATATCTTGTTTGTATATTTTTTCTCTCATTAAACTGTGAGCTCCTTGAGTGCAAAGAATGACCATTTTCAGCCTTTCTTTATCTTTCCAGGTCTTAGCACAGTTTCTGGCACAGGATAAATATTTATTGACTTGACTTAGCAAGATTTTGGGTTGGCTATATATATATATCTTATATATAATATAATATAATATATATAATATAATATAAATTATATATAATATAATATAAATTTATATATATAATATAATTATATTAAAAACAATAGGTTGCAGTAGGTTGTCTGTTTAATATTGATAACATTGCTTGCTGATTATATTTGTGATGGGAATAATGTATTTCTGTGTTCCATTAGAACCTATCTCCCTAAATCCTTGTTGTATATGATGCTGTTCTATATAGTTATGTTGAAACAAATAGGAACTTTTTTTCTGAGTTGCTTTTAATTTAGGAAAAAAAGATAGCAAACAGATGCTCATGGGAACCATTGCATGGGAACTATTTGGAGACTTCTGTCTTTGAAGTTCTTTCCCCCTTTTATCCCACTCTGGGAACTTCAGAGAAGAATAGGAAAAAGAAAACAATGATGAGGCAAAAGGACAGAAATCAGCCTTAAAAGTGCCAGATTCTGTATTTGCTGATATTGTCTTCTGGATAGCCTAATTTCCCTGCTATAGAATCTTGATCAACATTTAAAGGAGACGAGGAGTTGTGAAAATTCTTCTTTTAGAAGAGTTAGAATAGTCAAGATTTGAGAAAAATCAAAAGCTAAAATTTTGGAACAATTTTTTTCCTTTTAGAAATGACACTAGAGGGGCAGCTGGGTGGTGCAGTGGATAGAGCATCAGCCTTGAATTCAGGAGGACTGGAGTTCAAATCTGGTCTCAGACACTTAACACTTTCTAGCTGTGTGACCTTGGGCAAGTCACTTAACCCTAGCCTCAGGGGAAAAAAAGAAATGACACTAGAAAACAAGTAAGGGAATAAGGAATAACAAAAACCCTAAGTGGAGAAAAAAGGAAAAAAGAGACAAAAACAAAGAGACAGACAGAGAAAGAGAAAGAGAGACAAACAGAGAGATACATACACAGAGACACAGAGAGAGGAGGGGGCACAGAGACAGAGACAAAGAGAATGAGACAGAAAGACACAGAGACACACAAAAAGAGAGAGACAGGAGACCCAGAGACAGAGACACAGAGTGACAAAGATAGTGAGACCAAGAAACAGACAGACAGATACAGAGAAACAGTGAGACAGACACTCAGAGAAAGAGAAACGCATACACACAGAGAGAAAAACACCCATGCACACAGAGAGAATCAATCTAGATAATTAAAATATCCTACCATCAATAAAGTCAGGCTTGTGATTTGTTTTTGTCAACTCTTAACCACTTTTTGCTTCTGTCTAGACATCCTCTGTAGTTTACTCTGATTATAGAATACTTTCTTATCTCCTTCCTTTAAAAGAATGCTGAAGGAAGAAAAAAGGAAATTATTTGGGGGTACTTAATTTAAACCAGACATTATAGAAAGATAACTCTTCTAAAAATATTTGAGGGGTTTTCAGACTCATAGAATATGTAAGTTAGAGGAGTCCGGGATCAACTTCTAAGGTAAATAGGAATTCGTTCCATATGCTATCTTATAGAGAGTCATTTAGTTCTCCTTTGAACACTTCCAGTGAGGGAACACTCACACCCAATAGAGTCAATCTAGTTCTCTTTTGGGTAACCGATTATTGGGAAGTTATTTTTTTTAGTGTCTAAATTTTCCTCTCTGCAATTTCTACCATATGATTTGGGTTCTGCTCTCAGGGTGTTATATATTGTTGTTATGATAGCTCTTTATATATTTGAGGACAGTCATCAGCTTCCTCAAGTCTTCTTTTCTTTATTCTAAACAGCAACTGTTCCTTCAACTAGTCCTCAAATAGCATGAACTGTATGTCTGTGTACATTCTGCAACTCTCTTATAAATTCTCTTCAATCCTTATCAATGCCCTTCTTAAAATACTGTACCCAAGACTTAATACAATAATACACAGGTGTCCTGGCCAAGACAGATACAGTGGGACTATTACCTCTATACTCCTAGTCGTAATGCTTCTCCTAAATGCAATATTGTTATAATAAACCTTTGTCGGGAATATTACACTTGACTTAGTTTGAATTGGCCCATTAAAACCTCCAGCTATTTCTCAAGCAAACTTCTTTATTGGTACAACTTCCCATCTTGTACTTACATTATTTTTTTTTAACATGGTCAAGGTTTTGTTTTTGTCCTGATTAAACTTAAATAATTAGACTGGAAGCTTTTGAAATCTTGTTTTGTCTCTCTGGTATCTTTCTTTGGGAGTTCTGCTATCTGTAGATTTGAAACGTATCCCATGTATAACTTTATTCATCCTATTGTAAATTTGTTAAACAGTGTGTTATGGGAGGCAGCTAGGTGGCTCAGTAGATAGAGCACTAGGCCTGGAGTCAGAATGACCTGATTTTGAATCTGGCCTCCAATACTTACTATCTATGTGACTCTGGGCATGTCAATTAATCTCTATTTGACTTAATCCACTAGAGAAAGGAAATGGCAACCTATTCCAGTATTTTTGGCAAGCAAACCCCATAAACAGCATGTTCCTTAAAGTCATAAAGAGTAGGATGTGATTAAATGGCCAAATAACAAAATATGTTAAGTAGCACAGATCCTGGGGTCACTTCAGGAGAGATCTGCTTCCCAAATAAAACAAATCTCTCCCTCAAACAATTAGAGGGGAGGTCTAGTAATACATGTTATAGAGAGGTAAATTGATAGATAAACAATAGATCAATGGACTTAAATGTTAGATGATAGATAAATGATTGGTGTCCAAAGAAATATAGGTAGATAGCTAGGTGGACTTAGATATTAGATAATGGATAGATAATAAATAAATGGGCAGATAGGTGGACATAATCATACAATAGACAGACAAACAGATAGATAGATGAGAGACAGATTGATAGAAGTAGACAGATGGAGAGATTGGTAAAGTCAAGTCAATGATTATTCATTAAGTACTTATTTTGTGCCAGGCATATACTAAATACTGTGGATACAAGGAAAAGAAAACGATTGCTGTTCCTGTTCTTAAGGAGCTTACATTCTCATAGTGGAGTAGATATAAGACAACCTGAAAGGGGAAGATTAGCAGCAAGTGGGAAATATTCCTTGTAAGCAGGTGGAATTTGAGTTGTGTCTTGAAGGTGGTTAGGAAAATAAAGAATTTGTAGTGGGATAAGGATAGGCAGAGCATTCTAGACATGAAAGATGGCCAGTACAGAGACCTGGGGACATGAGAAGGAGCATTATCTTTGAGCCCTGAATTTTAAGGAAGCTAAAGTTACTGGAATATAGAGTCCTTGGAAAAGATAAGTTATCAGAGGACCAGAAGGGGTCAAGTTTGAAAGGTTTTAAATGCCAGAGGATTTTGTATTTGATTTTGGAGGTGATAGCCACTAGGACATATTAAATAGGAAGATGATATGATTAGAACACATTTTTTTTAAGAAAAATAACCTCATTAATGGTGGAAAATGTATTATAGTTGAGAGAAACCAGGTAGGAAATCAGGCGGACTGATTAGGATATGGCAATATTCCAAGAGATGTGATAATGAGGATTTAAACCAGGGTTGTGGCTGTTGGATGGAGAGAAGAGGCTATATAAGATAAAGGTAATGGGGAAGATTTATCAAAGATTGAATAAGTGGGGGAAATGAGGAAGATGAATTAAAGATTGAAGTATGATTGGAAGGATAATGACATCTATAGTCTATATCTATCTATCTGTCTATCTATCATAAGGAAATTCAATAGAAGGGAGAGCTTTTGTCTTGGATATATTTGAGATAACTAAGAGGCAACTGGTGATGTGAAACCAGAATCTAGGGTTGGGTTTATAGAGCTGAGAATTATCTGCACGGAGATGATATTTAACCTATGGCACCAAGTAAGAGAGTATCAAGGAAGATAAGAAGAAATAGCAGGAATCCTGTTAGTTAAAATGTTATCAATAAAGAACCTGCAAAGTGGAATGAGAAAGAATAGTCAGATATGTAGGAGGAGAACCAGGAGTAAGAAAAGTCACAAAAGCCTCTTGAGGAGAGGGTATTCAGAAGAATATTCTAAGAGAACAAAACCGGAGCCGAGGGCAGCCTCAATTCCTACAAGCAAAGGAGTTTTGTGGTGTTCTCATTCACGTGCACCTGGGAGCGGACCCTTCACTCAGTTTAACAGTAAGGAGGAAATGAGCATTCAGAGTAGTCCAGCCAAACTATATCCATCCCAGTATCACAGACCTATCCCTGAACCACTGGCCTCACCTGCACATATTAGCATTATAGAAGGGCACTACTATGACCTACTGAAGTTCCAGGGGCCACCCACAGTGATGCCTTCTTAAGGCATGATTGTACAACTAGAAATATACCTCCCCCATCCTACTTTACATCCCTATCAGATACTAGCATCTCTGTCTAACCTCAGTCTGTACTCCCCATTAGTGTTTATGTCCTCAGGACAGCCAACCTCTGGGCAGCTGCTTGCCCCTATCTACTTCTCTACTCTAGGTGTCATGAACTTTGGCAGTCCCAAGTATCCTTCTGTCCCCAGGGCACTGCCTTCTTCTCCACCTCCTCACCTGTACCTGTTTGGAGGAGTATCCTATAATAACCCAATCCAGCCATAGGTGCTGCTGAAATCATCTCCATCCAGGCTGACATCCCAGCCAGTCAAGCTTCCACTACCTGAGTTTGTAAGCAGGGATTCCAGATAATTTGAATTTCTAAATGCTTTGAATCTAACACCACATTTAAAAAAAAAGGCATAAGTGAGAACTTTGAAGATGAAAGATGCATCAGACCACCTGCTGCTCAGAGTGCTTGGATGATATTGTGGCCCTTATCAGCAAGCAGACTTGTTAAACACTCAGAATGAAAAGCTGCCTTATCTCTTCTTGGGAATAGGCTTTGATGGGAAAATAAGGATACCTTTCTCCTCTAGAAGGAGTGGCTGTCTATTCTCAGGGCAGGGAAGGCCTCAATCAGCCAGCCAGCTCATGTACCCTTGTCTCTAGATTTAGAAGCTTATGTCTAGAAGCTGCTGATCTTCTCCTCCTTCCATCCTGTCCTAGGATAGAAATATACTTCCCTCTCATGGTGGGAACTTTCTTATCCATTCCTTGTTAAGATGTTGAATGAAAAAAAAAAAAAAAAAACTTTGCTTGCTGTTTAATATTCTTCCTTTTTCCTTAAAAAGTGAAATGATTTGGGCAGCTAGTTGGAATAGTGGATAGAGCACCAGCCCTGAAGTCAGGAGGGACTGAGTTCAAATGTGACCTCAGACACTTAATACTTCCTGGCTGTGTGATCCTGGGCAAATCACTTAACCCCAATTGCCTCAGCATAAATAAAAAAAATGAAATGAATTAATTTTACTTAGTCTACAAACGCCTCTGGATTCCCTTTAGATTACCCACCATGTTTCTCCCAGATAAACATGAAGGTACCAGCCAACTTGTTCAGGTTGAGAAGGAGACCTCAAGAGGTTGGGGTTGCAAACTTATATGAGGTGTCTCAAAAGAATTTGCAGGCTTGAACTCATCTCCAAATGAAGGGACAAAGTTTATTTTAATTGTAATGCCAATTGAAGTGTGGTAAGTTCCAAAAGGCTTTAGCAAAGAACCAAGAGCAAGAAGATAAATATATAGGAAAAGAATAGATCTGGTGCTTCATATCACTGATATGCTAATTTTACTATGTTCCTCAATGTTGGATTTTATGGTTTAGAGGTGGAAATGGAAGAGTATCCCATCATTTGTCTCAGAAATCCTATTATCACAGACCAATAGATTGTTATCTGACAATCAGCATTATCTGCAGAACTACCCCATTGTCAAGATTTGATGGCCCTAGGGCTACTGCCACATTTCCTCTAGAAATTGTATCTCATCAAGCTCTTTCCCTATCCAATGTCCTCATAAGAACTGGGCTTTCTTGGTTTTGTGTTTTCTCTTTTTGTTCTACTTGTTGTATGTTATTTTTTAATTCTATCTCTTCCCTAACCCCATGAACACATAACTCTCAGCAGAATATAGCATTGAGAAAGGCCCAGAGTCAATAGACGTGATCTACCTTCCATTTTCAGCTTTTAGGGATTTGGATCCCACTATATGCTGCATTGGATTTTAGATTAGATAGGTTCAATTTCTTTACTTTTCGAGAGAGGCAATAGATCTGGTGCTCTTGGAAGTGGGGAGGATAGGGTAATGATATCCTCCCCCTTCTCTTCCTTTAACCATCCTCAGGGCTATTTCTTCATAGTGCCTAGGGCAAGTCAATGCCATGATGTGGGAAGAATTGGAAGAGCTTTAGCATCTTTCTCACCTCCATTTGCTGCAGACCAAGGCCTCCTGGGAGTTACATTGTCAAGTAGCTCTTCTACTTGGCCCTGAAACCTGTGTGCAATGTTACTAGCATGTTTTACTTAATTCTTTTCCACATTTTGATAGCCTCCATATTAATTTTAAAAAGGGTGGTATAGCAACCAGGCTTAAGGGCAAAAGGTAATCAAGTGCTTCTTGGGCTCAGGTCACCGTAACCCATCTGCCTCTCCAGAAGATTTCATCAGTACTTGCCAGGAGTCACTTGGCTGCTACCCTAAATGTACCGCAAAAAAACAAGTATGGTGGTCATTTCATCTCTGTATAGTCACTATTTATTTTGTCTATTCAGCTAGATTGGTCACTGCAGGTCATCTTGGCCATGGGCTCAATCAAAATGTATGCATGCATTATATCTATTGAACCATGTGTTTTTTTTTTTTTTTTTTTTTGGATTTTCTTTTTTTCTAATTTTTTTTTTTTTGTTCTGAAAAGCATTTATTTGTGATTCCCATTGTGACATCCTGATGATAACTTTTAGATGAGAAATCTCAAAAAAAAAAATTAGAAACCACTGATAACTTTAGAGAAAGGAAATTTCAGTTGAATGATGGAGTTAGAAATCAGATTTTTCTCTGTGTTAAATGCTGGGGATATAAATGCAAGCAAGCAAGACTTCATACTCTCAAATATCTTCCATTCCTATTAAAATAGAAGGCACTATAAAATGGAGACTTAGAAAGTGTGTTGTATATTGTATACTTTGTGAAGAGATGTAGAAGAGAATTGGGGGTGAGAAAAAGCTCAGTTTGGCCCCTTTTGAAATAGGGGGTGGGCAGTTAGTTACAGTCATGAGATCAGGTTTCTGATTAGAAGGTTCTCCAGTTTGAGAAAGTTGTTGGCACTGAGGAGGAGCAGTAGGTCATAGAATTTCTTCAATAGAATCCCAACAGTAGGTTGGGATAGAATACTATTCTATGGGTCTAACATTTCAACTATATCCAAATCAATTTAAGTGTACTATTAACTATCACACATCTTTTCTACAAAACACGAAATATATTATTGATTACATTGTTAAAATCTCAGTAAACTTTATGCTATTTGCCATGATTTGTCAAGTTGTAGTAAGTTTTGTTTTTTTTTTAACAAAGGAAATGAATTTAGTCTGACTCATATGATTCCTAATGAAATCATGCTAGACTTCTGCCATCACTGTTTCCTTTTGAAGATATTCACTATCTACAGTAATATTTTCTATAATTTTTCCAACAATCAAAGTCAAGCTCAATGTCCTGTAGTCTGCACATTACAGGATCTTCATTTTTTGAAAACTTAGGTTCCATCTGTCATTCTACATTCTGCTGTAGTCCTCACAGTACCCATGGTATTTCCAAGGTTCTGTCTATTTCACATGTTTTCCACTTTTTCAATATCCTTTCTAAAATGTGGTGTCAAGAACTGAACATAATAATTTAGATTATAATCTTATTGGGGGAAAACACAGTTAGATGATCCCCTGCATGATCTTGGATATTATGCTTCTCTAAATGAAGTCTAATTTTGCATTAATTTTCTTGGCTAACTTAGATTTTTTTTTTTACTCACATTGATCTTATATTCCATTTCAACTCTCAGAATTTTCAAACAATCAAAAAGAACTCACCCATAAGAAAAGTGATAAGAACCAGAGATACCATTTCTTTTTTTTGGTTGTTATTTATTTTAAACTTTTTTTTTTATTTTCAAAACATATGCATAGATAGTTTCAACATTCACCCCTGCAAAATATTGTGTTCCAAATTTTTCCTTCCTTTCCCTCCATTCCCTCTCCTAGACAGAAAGCAATTTAATATATGTTGAATATGTGCAGTTTTTCTATATGTATTTCCATAATTATCATGCTGCACAAAAAAAAAATCAGATAAAAAAATGAGAAAACAAAATGCAAGAATACAACAAAAAGTAAAAATACTATGTTGTGATCCACATTCAGTCTCCATGGTCCTTTCTCTTGGTGCAGATGACTCCCTCCATCACAAGACCATTGGAATGGTGATGCTAATTATTTAAAGAAATCTCTCTTTCAAGGGGATTATATTATAAAAGGGAAGGAAAAAAGCAACTCCAAATAAAAAAAAATTCAAGGCAGTTTTGGTAGGGGATGGTTCAGATGGTAACAATTGGAGAGAACAGGAAATGTGTAACACAGGAAATGTTTTTTTTTTTTTATTAATTTTTCCAAATTATCCCCTCCCTCCCTCCACTCCCTCCCCCCAACGACAGGTAATCCCATACATTTTACATGTGTTACAATATAATCTAGATACAATATATGTGTGTAAATACCATTTTCTTGTTGCACATTAATTATTAGCTTCCGAAGGTATAAGTAACCTGGGTAGATAGACAATAGTGCTAACAATTTACATTCACTTCCCCGTGTTCCTTCTCTGGGTGTAGTTATTTCTGTCCATCATTGATCAACTGGAAGTGAGTTGGATCTTCTTTATGTTGAAGATTTCCACTTCCATCAGAATACATCCTCATACAGTATTGTTGTTGAAGTGTACAGTGATCTTCTGGTTCTGCTCATTTCACTCAGCAATAGTTGATGTAAGTCTCTCCAACCCTCTCTGTATTCCTCCTGTTGGTCATTTCTTACAGAACAATAATATTCCATAACCTTCATATACCACAATTTACCCAACCATTCTCCAACTGATGGACATCCATTCAACTTCCAGTTTCTAGCTACAACAAAAAGAGCTGCCACAAACATTTTGGCACATACAGGTCCCTTTCCACTCTTTAGTATTTCTTTGGGATATAATCCCAATAACAGCAATGCTGGGTCAAAGGGTATGCACAGTTTGACAACTTTTTGGGCATAGTTCCAAATTGCTCTCCAGAATGGTTGGATTCTTTCACAACTCCACCAACAATGTATCAGTGTCCCAGTTTTCCCACATACCCTCCAACATTCATCATTATTTGTTCCTGTCATCTTAGCCAATCTGACAGGTGTGTAGTGGTATCTCAGAGTTGTCTTAATTTGAAACACAGGAAATGTTTTGAAGAAAACTTGGGATTTTAAGGAGCTAAGGTGAGTAGGAGCCCATTTTTGGTCCAAAGGAAGACATACAATGGCATATGGGAAACTTCAAGATCAGTTTGGTTAATTTGTTAGTGTGTAAAGGAGAAGAAAAGAGTATTGGCCTAGAGGAAATAAGGAAGCACTGGATTTTTAACGAATGGGAGAATGGCATGGTGGAAATCATACAGATGATGGACTATGTCTAGCCAGAACTTCTTCTTCATATATTCATGAAGTTGTCAATTTAGAAAAGGAACTAGGATTATGGAGAACAGAATGAGCAAACAATTTAAAAGTATGAAGAAGGTCAAATTAGTCCATTTATAAGGACATTGCGTTTTCTAGTAATTTAATACAAACTGTCTGACAATGGACTGGGTGGCAGCTGCAAAAGGAAGTTGCTTCTACATCTATGACTTATTTGTCGCCAAAGACTGGTAGATCTTTTGCTTGGCATGTTGTGGAAGAGACCCTTATTTGGGAATGAATTGGCCTCCATTGTCTCTGGGATCTCTTGCATCAGTTTCCTTCTATAATTCAGTGATTCTGCTCTTTCAGATCTTGTATCCTTTCTTTCCTAGCTTTAGTCATGTTACTTGGGACCTTGGGTCTTCTAATTGACGATTTCCATGAGTTCTACATCTTATCAAAGCAAACAGAAATCATGATGGAATACCTGAATATGTCTGACTCTCTTTGCCCTAACAATATATGACAACATATTAAGGATGCCATTTTGCTTTTTATCTGTCTTACTAAATGCAATGAAGATATGCTGACATTTATTAGGCATTTAATGTCCTATTAAGAGAAGTCTTTATTGCTTTAACAATTTTGAACTAATTATAGACCATACTGTCAAGTTCACACAATATCTTCTTTTCATAAAGTTTTCATGTGAGCAAATACTCAGTACTAGGATAAGCATATGGCATTCTTTAATAAGGCCTGGGTAAGAGCTTATTTAAATAAAAACTTTGACAAAATATTTATTCTCTTTTAAATGCAGAACCATTAAGTGATGATTGCTTGTAATATTAATTACAGAGCACATGCTTTTCAAAATTCCACAATGGCTCCCTTAGATTAACCTTCAAGAGAGTCATGTTTCCTTTCTTTCCTTTATTCTTCTTTTCACTCCAACCCACAATAACATCTTGCTTTTGTTCCATAATTTTCAAGGCATATTCATATGTAACACCAAATAGTTATGTTGAATGGGTATTACTATTCCTGTTGCCATTAGTGTTTGCTCAGGATACAGTGAGGGAAAATGAATGATTCTTCCTTGATCATATCACTCCCATGGCCCACATTTTAGGAAATGTGTTGATAAGTTAAGAGCAAACAGAGGTGGCCAACTAGTATGGTGAAAGGAGAATATCCCATCCATGGATTGGTTGGGGGAAATTGTGATTTGAGAAGTAGCATGATGAAAGAGGAATGAGAAGAATAGATTTTCTTCTGCAATAGATTTTAGAGAGATCTAGTTCAACCCCCTCATTTAAGAGATAAGGCAATTGAGCCCCATCAACATTTAATAACTTGCTCAAGGGTTTAAATCTGGAAAGGATTTAGGAACCATCCACTCTAATCCTTTCATTTTACAAATAAGGAAGTTGAGGGACAAAGACATTAAGTATCTGTGGCTGGATGGGAAGTCAGGTCATTTTGATTTGAGGACTACCATACTAAATTGCCTATAAGTGGCTGAATTGAGATTAAAATTGAAGTCTTCTGATCCAAATCCATTTCTGTTTGCCATCTCATCATCTTCTAGATTATTTTATATAGTGTAGAATCTGGAATAATGGGTAAAAGATGAAGAAAGGCAAATGTTGGGCTTTAGGTAAGAAAAGAAAAGACAGCAACAACAAACACTTTCTACCAATTAGTACTATGAGAACAAGAAATGAGTTGTTTTGAGAGGTGATGGAATAGTAATTTCACTAGAGGTTCTAAAGTGAAAGCTGAATGACTACTCAGATGACATTCTATGGAGAGAATGCTTTGTTAGGTATAAGTTTGGACAATGTGCCCCTTGTAAGTGTCTTCCAACTCTGGGAGCCTTAGCACTGATTTAAAAATAATTAAACAGCTTCTTGAAAACAAGAGTTGGGCAAGGGGAAGCCAGTAAAGTTAAATAAGACCAAGAAACAATAAAATGAAATGTAAAGAATGAAAAAAATAGAAGAGAATGTTAGACATCTCATAAGGAAAACAACATACTTGGAGAATAGATCAAGAAGAGAAAAATATAAGAATAATTAGACTACCTGAAAGGTGCAGCAACAACAAAAAAGAATCTTGATATAGCAATATAAGAAATAATAAAAGAAAATTGTCCCAAATAGTACAAATGAGAAAAATAGAAATAGAAAAAATCCATTGATCACCCCCTAAAAGAGATTCTACAAGGAAATCCTACAGGGGCATCATAGCTAAGTTCCCAAACCCTTAGATCAAGAAGAAAATATTGCAAGCAACAAAAAATTTCAAATATAAAGGAACTACAATTAGAATCACACAAGACCTAAAAGACTGAAAGTCTTGGAACACTATATATCAAAGAGCAAAAAAAATCATACCCAACAAAATTAAACATAATCTTGAATGAAAAAACAATTCAATGAATTGTCAGACATTTAGGATTTTATTGTAAAAACACCTGAACTTAAGAGAATAGTTGACATATTAGATTGAAGAAAAATATCAGCAAACCATCAAAAGATTAATTTTAAGGGACTCTATGACAGACTATGAAAATATAAATCATATGTCTAAGACTGTCATTAGTAAATGGGTAGTTTGAAAGGAAGGTTGGGGTAGAGCTATTATGTGTTTCTAAAAGCAAAACCATGTAGGAAAAGACAAAAAAGTAATTAGATTATATGAATGAGGTGCAAAAGTAGGAACTGACACAGAAGAATTAGATGAGGGATGAGAGCTGATGGTTCTGGAATCTAACTCACATTGGGAATGGTTTAAAAAGGGAGCAACACTTATCTATTGATCTCTCTCTCTATCTCTAGAAGGGCATAAAAGTCTTCAAAAATTTATAAAAAAAATAAGAGGGGAAGGGGATAGTATAAAGGGGTTATAGAAAGCAGTATAGATTAATGAGAATGGGATTAGGTGTGTAGATAAAGAGGGAGAAAAAGGATAGGAAAAGAAGGTGCAGGGAGAAGATAAGGGTCCAATATAGCTCATATTCTCTCCAACCTTGCCACCTAGCATCACTTTCTTTTATTGTGCAGGATGGATGGGGTGTTCATCAAAAACTGGCATCTCTGATGTGAAGGCTCATCAAGCCTTTTACGGGGCTGTTCTTCCAACTTTGGTATCCATCTTCTGCCAATTCGCAGCTGTGGCTCTAAGAAACTGTAGGATGTATACACATGAGTAAACCATGGACTAAATAAGTTTGAGGGTTACTGACAAAACTCAAACCTTTTGTTGAGGCAGAGTGATGTCAACCCAAGCATAGGAAAATTTCCCCCACAGCTGAATATATGGATGACAACAATTTGTTCCATGAAGTCAAATATTAGTCACATTCTAAGATTTGGCCATGAAGATGGTAGAAACAGGTGATATGGAGCACTTAGAATTTGGTCAGATATTAAAGACACCAAAATCATCCACTGTATCCTGGAGCATTGCCAGTTAACTTGACTTTTGTCCTATCACTGGACTTTGATATTAAGGAAGAAAAAGAAGATGGACTTGCCATTTCTTTCTTCAATTAATTTTATAGGTAAGTAAACTGAGACAAGTAAGGCTCAGTATTTTGCTCAAGGTCATATAGCTAGTGTCTGAGGCCAGGTTTGAACTTTAAAAGATGAATATTCTTGATGTCAAGGCTCATGCTCTGTCTACTGCACCCAAAAGTTGCCCAAAGCAAAGATAGTCTCTGTTCTGGGGAAGCTTCCATTATAATGGGACAGGGGTGGGGAGGAACCATGCACATACAGTAGCAGTGACCAAGGAAATATGGTATATGGTACTAGGGTGTTATAAATACAAAATATGAAAAGGTGCCACACTCAAGGATCTTATGTGTTTCTAGAATAATTAGATCCTAAATTATATTTCACACACTAGAAAATATTTGGAGGACATTAGGATCAGGACAGCTGGAATAGTTACGAGAAGGCTTCATAGATTTTGGATGAAACTCATAGTGTCTTTTGAAGTGGTTTAAAAATATTGAAATATCAGTTCCCAGGGCCTTTGGCACTGACTCTAATGGGATACTGGCTGCTGTTGAGAACTCACTTGTGTGAATTCTCTAGCACTAAACCTTAAGGCCAATTGGAATACCCAGCATATTGACTTCCTCATTTAGGTTTCAAATAGAAACCTTTTCAGGCTTTCTGACATGAATTACTCATCAATAGTTACATTACTGGTGAATATTGGCCAAAAAAGAGAGATGTAACTGCTTCCAAGATAAAATGGGGAGAAATGTATTTTTTTTTCAGACTATATTTATGGACACATCGATTTTAGAGTTCAATAATTAAAGAATCAATCACAGAAGACAATAAGGGTTAACAGAAGCAAAGGGACACTGTTCCTAACTGTCAATGGGCCACAATGGGGAGCAATGAGTGGCACCAATTATTGTGTGCTGATCTTTTAACTTCTATACGATTAAAGAGATGGATGACATAAGTTCAAAACAATTTTATATGGCAGTATTTTAAAAATAGTCAATGACACACTATTAACTTGTATTATCATGCATTCTTCTTCTTCTCCTCCTCCTCCTCCTTTCCTTATTCTATTTCCATACTTGTATTATTTGAAGAATATGTGATTTCATTATTATGGATACTTCTTGAAGTGTTGCAAATTTCAACAAATATGTCTCTGTCATCTTGTGAAATCCTAATCCACATTTTACTGCAAATTCTCACTTGAGGTTTTTTCTAGAATTCTAGAGACCTTTTTCTAGTTTTCTTGACCTTACATAATAATATAGAATCATAGATATAGAGTTGAAAAGAACATAGGAAATCATTGTACAAATGAGGATAAATGAGGCAGAAAGAGGTTAAGTGATTTTTCTAGGGTCACGTAGCTAGAAAATGCTTGCAGAGCAATTTGAACTCATGAACTCATGAGACTGAATGACCCATATCCCCTTCAAGTAAATGTAAAAACTTCTATTGAAGGAAAAGAAGCTAGGTGGGACACATTGGGTATGGCCTCAATCAAACTGAAGCCTGTTCAAGACTTTAGCTTAAAAAGCCAAGATCTCCCATTTCATCCAAGCTATCTCTACTTCTCCTGATCCATGTCTGGTCACTGGACCCAGATGTCTGTGGAGGGGAAGGTGATAGCCCTCCCTCTCTCATTTAAATCCAATTCACTTCCCTGGTGAATCCTGATGTCATGGTCCTTTTTGAGAACAAAAGACAAAACAATAGCAAGGACTGAAGTTAGCAAGACTCAGTTCCTCAGTTCAAATCTGACCGGAGACATTTATTAGTTGTATGATCCTGGAAATCAATGAACCCTGATCACCTCAGTTTCTTCATCTGTAAATGAGCTGGTGAAGGGAATAATAAGCCACTCCATTATTTTTACCAAGAAAGTCCCAAATGTGGTCACAATGAGTTGGACACAATTGGATTGACTAAACAATTATACAGAAAAAAAACTAATGCAGTCCATTCCACTTTGGGATAGTTGCAATTGGCAGGAACTTTCCCTTTTAAAATGCCTACATCTGTTTCTTTGAAACTCCCACCCATCATTCCTTGTTCTGCCCTCCAGGGCCAGGCTGAGCAAGTATAATCTTTCTTGCACATGACAATCCTTCAAATACTCAAGGACAGCTGTCATGTCATCTCTTTGTCATCTCTTCTCCAGGCTAAACAATTGATTCATGTTTCCTGTATCCAGATAATGGAATCAGGATGGTTGAGGCAGTGTTTCTGTGGTTGTTAAAATGTTCAAAGTGTTCAGTCGAAACCATGGACATATCCATCATCTTCTACCTGTTGTTATTGTTATGTGGTTATTTTTTTAAAAATACCATCTGGTTTAACCCTCTGGGTTAGCTTGGATATTGTCAGTGACTTATTGATGGGTGTGGTAAAGCAAATGTTTTTGGAGTTTTTCATAAAGGGAACAAGTGGCTGGAAACAAACAAGATCTATACTACATATGATTCACATTTTTTTGTTTTTTTTTTTAAATGGAAGGTCTTTTCTCTTCCTGAAAAATACCATATAATGACAAGCATAGGTCCTACCAAATTGTTGTCCTTCATTTTCCAAGGCCATGACATCAGGGAGGTGATCCCATGATGGGCAAGTGAATTGGACTGAAGTGAAGGAGGCCATGCAAGGTCACCTGTCTCACTTTCCTCTCCAGTGTCACTTGGGTCCAGTGGCCAGGTGTAGATCAGGATGACTGGACTTGTCCAGAATGCAGTGGGAGAATTTGGCCTTTTTAAGTTAAGGTCTTCAACAGATCTCAATTTGACTGTGGCCACACCCATTTAGTGATCAAGGCTAGGTAGAAATTGGGCAAAGAAGGGCCTCTTTCACCTAGTCAAACAAACAAACAAAAAAATCTTAAATAAGTAAATCTGGAGGAAAAGACTCTGGGGATTTTCAGCCCGAACAGAAATTAGATATTCTCAAATGAAGGTCCACATGAGACCCACTCAGATCAGTGTTCACTGATCCCCAATCACTTCATCAATTCAGGACCCACCTTTGAATATCTTCAGTTCTATACAGGTATATAAATGAAAGATATCTAATTGGAAATGCTGTTCTGCCTAGGATTCTTAGGACAAAGAATGCTGGATTTGTGTTAAAAATCCATGGGTTGAAGTCCAAGCTTAGTAACATATACTTTGGGATTTTAGGTAGGTCATATCACCTCTTTTGGCCCCAATTTCCTTCTGTGTAAAGTGAAGGGATTGGATTTGATGAGATGACAATACAATGGAAAGAACATTGGCTTTAATGTCAGAAGACTTAGGTTTAAATCTGCTTTGCTATTGACTGTCTATATGACTTTAGGCAAGTCACAATTTCTAGGTCTCACTTTCCTTCTTTATTTTAGCAAAAAAATCAAATTTAATGCTTGCTACATTTAGGATTATGACCCTGCCATTGACTCTCCAGCTTTCTTGAGTAGCAAGCAGGTTAGATAATTAGAACCTAAGCTCATTGTGAGAATGGAATATTGTGTTTATGGTGCTGATATTCTCAGAATCTAATATAGTGTCTGGCACATAGTAGGTTGTCTGTTGATTGATAATCAATAGAGGAAAGTTTTCCATAATTGATTTTGTGGCTTCTATGGGAGAGTGATTTCCATATAACAGCAGTGAGTCCCCTTTATTCTTTTTCCATAAGGACAGGTGAGATAGTTGGGTTATCTCTTCTTGTTATCTTTGAAAATGAAGAAAAATGAATATGAAGTTCAGAAGACTAGGTGGGCGATGAGTCATAGAAGAGATGTAAAACTAGGAGAGACATAGAACAGTTATGATAGGAGATTATTACTAATATCTGCTGTAGTTTCTCTGCTATAGGAGGGCTGCTAATACATTCTTAACTTTCCTTGATAATAAATGGATGGCTGTTAACAATACCTGTGCCCTATGATAATGTATTTCTTCTATTGATGTAGCAGATGTGACAACTTAAAACAACTGATTTCTCTCTTTCTTTCTCTCTCTCTCTTTCTCTGTGTCTCTCTCTTTATCTTTGTCTCTCTCTCTCTAGAGATAGATGAAGAGATATCTCTTGATTTTTATAATCAAGAGATAGATATAGAGATGGAAATATGGCTAGATAAATAAATATAGATATATTAATTTAAACCACTATTAGTAGATTCTTCCATAGGTTTCTTTAGTATGATTTCATCTCTATGGAAAATCATGGGGTTATGGATTTTTTCTCAGAGGGAAACAATAATTTTGAGTCATCTCTTGGAATGAATTTGCTTTGATTCTCTATGGGAGAAGTGTCAAACAGGGACGATGAGCTTTCTGTAACCCACGAACACTCTCAAATGTGGTTGCACAGGTACATCCATGCCAAAATGTAATTGGGAAATATATAAAAAAGTAAATGAGAGTGAAATCAAAAACATATAAGATTGCATTTTAAAACAAAGTCAAGATTCAATTTTCAGAGACTTTAATGTAAGAGATAATAATTCTTATTTTTGTTTGACACAATTGATCTAGGACAGTGAAGACACAGAAATTGTATTGGCTCCAATACATTATAGGGCATGAAATCAATGGCTAGAAAAGGATGCCTAAGGTCTATAGAAATCATTCCTCTCTTTCATCTGTTGCCCTTTAGATTCAGAATTTCTCACTACCATAGGGATATTGGCATTTAACACTGAATCCAGACTAACAAATTATTATGAGGTTAAACTGCAGCTGCCTGAGATTGAGTTTTTCAGGTTTCTATATGAATGATGACAGTGGCTAGGACCACTACTATTATTACCATAGATCAGTCACTAGATAAAATTATCTGTGATGAGTGCCTATGGGGGAAACCCAGGCCATAGAGAATAAAAAAAGACTAAGAATCAAAAGGAATATCTGAATTATGTGATTGGAAGATACTTGGTCTCATGAGCTAGAAAAAGGCATTCCCATCCCTTCTCTCCTCCCCTTACCCAAATTGTTCTTTTGATTTTGGTTGTCATGTCTGATGATCTAGAACCTGGCTCCCTGAAAAACAACTGTCCCTTTATTCTTTTCCCACAAGGACAGGTGAGATAGTTGGGTTATCTCTTCTTGTTATCTTTGAAAATGAAGAAAAATGAATACGAAGTTCAGAAGACTAGGTGGGCGATGAGGCATAGAAGAGATATAAAACTAGGAGAGACATAGAACAGTTATGATAGGAGATTATTATTAATATCTGCTGTAGTTTCTCTGCTACAGGAGGTCTGCTAATACATTCTTAAATTTCCTTGATAATAAATTAATTCTCTAAGAGTTGGGAAAGTAATAAGTTTAGCACAATGTAGGAATCCAATATTTACCTTTAATTTTCAAATTATTTTGTTATAGTATATTGTGGGTCTGAATGAGCAAATATTCATTTGGGATATAAGCTTTTTAAGATATGCATGACTATCCCTTCTTTCTTTGATGAATTTGCTTTGAGTCCCTGTTTGGGAGCCAAATTTCAAAGGTCCGGGCTAGCTCTTCTGAAGGGCTCAGAATAAATCCTTGTCAGGATAAGCAAAAGTCCTTGCCCCACGTTGGGCGCCAATATGTAATGTTCTGTTGTCTCCAGAAACTGCCCATCACTCTCTGGGAGATCTGCTGTCTCAACTCAATTTCCTGGCCAGACTCTTCTTCCTGTAGAGAGCCGTCCCAACTCTGACCTAGAGTAGACTCCTTTTCTGGGCCCAATGTTGTCTTCTTTTATCCTCACAGAGATTGTAGTGAGAACTCAACAGGGCTTGTGAGAAAATACTTCAACCAATGAACTTGTTCTTTTCTAAAGGGGCATGTGAGAACGCAGGGGCGTAAAGGCTTCTTTAACTCGGGCTTCTTAAAGGTGCAAACATCTTTTAAACATGTAAACTCTACCCCAGAAGATCAAAGGTGTAAACTCCCTTCAAAGACCTGAACCAAAGGTGTGAATTCTGAGCCAGAGAACTGTCCAGACAATCTGAGTTCTCACCTTGTAATCCTAACAGGCTAGTATGAATGAATGGGTGAATGAAAATAACTTATTAAGTAAGTGCCAAAAACTATGTTGAGTTTGGGGGATATAAATATAAGAACAAAACTGTTCCCTGCCCTTAAGAAAATTATATTCTGCTGTCATAAAAAGAGAAATTGCATTAGTCCTCCTTTTTATGGAAAAAAAAAGTAACATCAATGAGAAGAAATTGAAACATGTGAATTCCAGTTTCCTTATGACTGTACGGTGCAATGGGGAAAAAAACAAACAAACAAACAAAAAAACCAATAACAAAAAAACCCAATACATTATAGGGAGTGTTGGCCAGGGAGAGATATGTTGGTTTGGAAAATTTAAGGAAAAATCAGTAAAGCCGCAAGGGAGTGGATAGATAAACCCTTTCCAGTTTAGCTAATAGTCTTATTCTCCCATGATATATAGATATAGTCTCTTCAGTAAAAATCATATGATATCTCTTGATCATAAACTTATAGACTTAGAGCAGAAAGAGACATTAGAGATCATCTAGTTTAATCCTCACAGCTTACCAATGAGAAAAATAAGTCTGAGAGAAGTTAAATGATTTGCCCATTTTCACATAGATGGTGTTAGAGGCTGGATTCAGACACTAGCATTCTAGAACTTATGTCTATGTTAATATCAATCAAGACATGGACTAGTGAGAAGTCGAGTTGCCAAAAATGCTTGCTGTTATCAGTTGATTATTTAATCAGTATTTAGTACCACAATTTTGAAATTACAAATCATAAATAGTCTTGCTGTATTATAGACCAGGGATGGATAAAGTCTGGTGCATAGACCATATATAAGGCCTGCAAAATCATTTTCTAGAGCATCGATAGGCAATGATAAGTTGAAAGCTAGGTACTTAGCTAACAACCTCCACTGCTTGAGTTCCATAAATTGATAATTTTGTATGACCTGTGAATGATGTTATAAATATCTAAATGGTCCTTAGCAGAAAAAGTGTCCCCCATGCCTGTAGACAGTGAATTACATTAGATTCAGTTTTCATGTACCACTGAGCTAATTGCATCAAGCTTTAGAAAGTTCCATGTTCTCCTCTATTATATTTATAATCAGTCAAAAGATTTCCACTTATCTATCCACTCAGGGAAAGAAATTGGATGAATAATGCCTATTTTTCCAGATTTGTGCCATTGAATGAACAATTGGTAGCTCTTGACCATTAGTTAAAGAAGAGAGCAGGTTATATTGCCTTTGGGAATGAATTATTTTAATAGCTTCAAAAGCCTTCCTATAAAAAAGTCTATATTTAGAGTACAGATTTTTTTCCATTTGCTAATCACAGAATATCATAGCATCTAAAGGATTAAATTCAAGATCACACCAAGGACAATGAAAAACACACATGATATATGTGTTTATAATATATTACAAAGTGAGGATGTTTTCCAGAGAATTCATATTTGTTTCAACTATTATAATGACCATTACTACTACTATGATGATGACAGCAACTTTGACCATGGCTACAATTAGCATTTACTTAGGTTTGCAAATATATCTCATTTGATCCTCACAATAACCCTGGGAGGTAAGTGCTATTATTGTCCTCATTTTAAAGATTAAGGACAAAAAAGGTTGTGACTTGCTAATAAATGTCTGAGGCAGGATAGGAACTATAGTGTTTCTGACCTCTAGTCCACCAATTTTACCCACTAGTACCATTTAGTTGCCTCTTATATGTGACTAGAGAAAAAAAGACTAGATGGTTAAGTAGCAAGAAAAATGGTTAATGATGGAAAGCCAATGGGCTCAATCAGTATCATAAAATATTGATATTTAGAAGAAAAATTAATAGCACTTTGAGTTCTCTACCTAAATAATGGTAAGTTAGTAACTGCTAACTAACCTAATGGAATACATTGCCAAGAATTGTACAGGATAGTCAGGTCACAGAACAGAGCATTAACAGTAAGGATCTAGGTGAGGTACACTGAGTATCAATGTATCCAGAACAAAGGAAGCGAAACACCTATTGGCTCATTTCCTGTGAGGTCACATTGGGAATGTGAATTATTTTTTGTCCTTGAGGGAAATCAACATCATTTTGTATTATTTTGTATCTCTCCTCAACCTCAATCCTTCCATGCTCACCATAGTACCTTGAATGCTGTATATACTTAATAAATACTTATTGATTGAATTGTTAAATTTGGGGAACCACATTTTCCTGGAATTTTGATAAGCTAGGTACTTCAAAGATCAATTCAAACTATATCATATGTGGGATTTTAGAAGCAAATGGCAAAGTTAGCTTGGAGGAGGGAGGATTTAAGGAAGATATGACAATTGTCCAACATATTTAAAAGACTTTGATAAGAAAGACAAATTGGATTTATTCTACTTATTCCAGAAAGCAAAAGAGGGATCTATGAGAAAAAATTGCAGCATGGCAAATTTGAGGTTATACTAGGGAAAATTTAAGAATAATTATTCTTCAGTCATTTTAGATTCTTTATGACCCCACTTGGGATTTTCTTGGCAAAGATTATTCTGTGATTTGTCATTTCCTTCTCCAGTTTATTTTATAGATTAGAAAACTGAGGCAAACAGGATGAAGTGATTTTCTCAGGTTCACATAGCTAGTAAGTATTAGAGAATTGAACTCACGTCTTCCTGACTCTAAGCCTAACACTGCTTTTAGAATAATTATGCTGATCTAGAAATTGAATGGCCTGTCTTGAGGAAGAGTTGTCCATCCATTGGAACACTTTCTCCCTGACAAATGGGGATGAATCTATGTTGAAAGACATTGTATTGTATTGGCCTATAATTTTGGATAGATGATGTGAGATCCCTTCTAACTTGTGCTAAAATGGAGTAAGAAGATGTGAATTCAAATTAGACACAATATCTATGTGATCTGGGGCAAGTTATTTAATGTCTGCATTGGAATAATCTTGTGTTATTTAAATATCCTTTCCTTTGCATTTTACTGTCTTTTTCCTCATGGCTTGAATAATTTATTTCTGAATTGACTTGTTAAATTTAACCAGTTTTTATTTTGGAGGTAGCAGCCTTATTATTTTTTGAGGCAATCTATGAATTCTTTTAATTAAAATTTCATTTTTTATGATCAAAAGTTCCAGGCAGTTCTCTTCCCTTCTTTCTTTCATTATGTAAGTTTTTTTTTTTTCCTTGTCCTGCCATATTCTACTGGAAGACCTATGATCTCTTGGCTGTCTTTATGTAGTCTGCCTTTGAGATTCATATGTTTTGCTTAGTAAGAACATTTTATTTCAAAGTTGTTATTGTTTGATTTTCTTTGCTTCTTTTAAATTCTTCACTTCTGTATATATGAATTCCTAATCTATTGTTCTCTCTTGTCTTTCTTTGGTTGGCCTTGCCATTGAAGATTCAAGTTTTTCTATTATATTCATTTTTTTTTTTTTTTTGCTGTACAAGACAAAGTCTATTTTTATAATTCTTTTTTATTTTTTTAAACAATTAGAAACAGTGTGTTGTGGTTTTTATGTTCTCAAATTCCACATGCTTTTTCTCATCAAGTATTTCATCCTCATTTTACAGTATTTGTTCATAGATACTTCAACTCATTCACTATATCTGTAATTCATAGTTCCTTTTATTGCTACTTCATTTGTTTATGTTCAAGGTCTTTGAAATTTTTTTTTTTCTTGAAATCTTTGGTACTTTCATTTATTCTCTCTTCTCCCTTTTCCCCTCACTTTATTTTCCTTGTATTCATTTCTGACTCTTTCCTCCCTGATTATGATTCCTTGGAGGTTAGATTTCAGAGTATCCCAGACTCTTCTTACAATGGGCAACTCACAGTTCACCACTGTAGGTTTTGCCCTAAGTTTTGGGAAGTCACAACTGGCTCCAGCTATATGTTTAGGCTCTTTCACTCAGGTTTATTAGAGTACTACATAGTATCTGTCACTATCAGTGTCCTATCCCAATCCCTTTGTTCCTCAGTTCTTTGACCCAGATCTGCTGTGCTAGTACTACAGGTTGTGGATCCTGACATTGGATGTTTAAAATTTTGTTTTGCTAATGGTACATGATTGTGGAAGCCAGAAAGCTTTTGTTCCTGATTGGTTGTTGCCTGCTACTCTGGCTGTCTATTGCTGACCAATCATTCTGCAACTTGGAGCCATGGCAGTGGAAAGAGAAAGGTGGACAAGGCTTTTTTGGGTAGTGTCCTAGGGTCATGTTGGTGCAGCCTCACTATTGGGATCATGGAAGGGGAAAGGCTACTGAATGAGCTCAGAGTCAGAGAATATTAGTTCAGGATCTGAGTTTTGTTTTTGTTTTTGTTTTCTGGGTGTCCTAGACTATGGAGTTAGCCAGTGTTGCTTTATTTTTGGTGCATATTTTCTATTTTAGATAGATCTGAGAGGTTATATAGATAAAAAAAATGTCTAGTCCTTTGTTTTATTCTTCATATGACCTAGAATTCCAATGGGTACATTTTTAAAGGACTCCAGTGTTGTTGTTTTTTTTTGTTTGTTTGTTTGTTTTTGTTTTTTTGTTTTGCTTGTTTTGTTTTGTTTTTTTTGTTTTTTTGTTTTTGTTTTTGTTTTTGTTTTTTTGGTTGGTATTCCTAAGTCTAGTTTTAGAGAAGCCAAAATATTCAGAAGTCACTCAGGTCAGACTATTTACCTAAAAAGGGATAATATAGGTTATGTATGTATAATAGCTTTAAACATATTTCCATATTAGTCATGTTGTGAATGAAGAACCAAAACAAAAGGAAAAACCAGGAAGAAGAAAAAAAGTGAAAAGAGTATGCTTTAATAATTCATTCAGGTTTCATAGTTCTCTGTCTGATGTAGAAGGCGTTTTCTATCCCAATTCTATTGGAATTATCTTGGATAACCACACTGCTGAGAAGAGGTAAGTCTATCATAGTTTATCATCACATAATCTTGCTATTGCTGTGTACAGTGTTTCCTGGTTCTGTTCACTCAGCATCAGTTCATGTAAGTTTTTCTAGACTTTTCTAAAATCAACCAGTTCATTATTTTTTATAGAACAATTTTATAGAAGAATATTTCATTACATTAATATACCATAACTTATTTAGCCATTCTCTATTTGAAGGGCATCCTCTCATTTTCCAATTCCTTGCTACCACAAAAAGACAGTACACACCTTTTTGCATATATGGATCCTTTTCCCTCTTTCTGATCTCTTTGGGATATTGACACAGTAGTAGTATTACTGATTATACATGGTTTCATAGCCCTTTGGTGTGTTACTCTTTCTAATCTTTTGACATATATATTATGATAATATACATATGTTAAATAGTTTTTATATCTGTATGAAGCTAATTTTTTCATATACTTATAAGATTGGTGCTCTGAGATTTGGGGAATTAATTTTCTGTATTTCAATTATCTCTCATTGTCCTTTGTCTGTTCTGGCTCTAGTCCTGTATATTTTGGTGCATATGGAATCTATCTCAGAATTTTGACCCATTTAGCGGCTTTTTCTTGGGCTTTCGATTTGCATAGTGTCAGTCACCAAAAAAATCATAATTTCAAGTTTAGATTAATGTTGTTTTTGTCCCAGGTTATAAAAATGTTTTCTGTTATGTTTTCTATGTCCTTCCCTGTGGTGATCAGTCCTGAATCATTTATGTGGTTGAAGAACAGTTTTGAATAGATAATACCTTGAAATAGCTTCTGTGAAAAATCACAGGTTGGTTAGAGAAAATTCAATTTGGGGCTTTTATTATCACAAAAGAAAAGAAGGGGCATGTACAAAAAGGCATATTTACAGAAAGATGGAAGGAGAGGCGCATACCTGAGGACAAATACAAACGAGGTGCGCCAACTTGAAAGAATAGTTTTAGGAAGGCTAGAGCCCATAATGAGCTGTACTCAGACTTGTGAAAAATCATTAAGAACAAGGAAATTTTTTTCCCTTTAGCTATATTCCAAGGAAGAAGATGAATAAGGAATGGCCAGACCCATTGTTTGAAACAGATGATAGAATGTTAATAGAGAACAGGCAGAAGGCATACCTAATTGAACTCCCCTTCTCTCTATCATGGAGAATAATTTTAAAAATGGAAAGGTAAGAATGAACGTCCTTGGTTAAAATTGAAAAACACGCTAAGGAGGAAGATAATAAAATTGTAGCTAGCCATTTGAAATGAGTTAAAGTTTCGAGGTTTAAATGTCCTGAACTTGCAAATGTGAAGGTATAATAACTGTTGGCAATCTGTGAGAATTCTTGATAAATGGAAGAAATTATAAAACATTCAATACTCACAAATGAACTTATTTTCAAAAAGATGGATTATGGAAGCTATAGACTGTTAAGTTTGATGTTGATTGCATGCAAAATTCTAGAATGGACTCTTAGATAATTCGAAAATTCATCTATCTAACATTCAAGTCCTTAAAGAGTTCTCACTAGGCTACCTTTTTAATCTCATTGCATGTTTCTCTTCTTTATGCACTCTACATTGCAACCAAAATATCTTGCTATTCCTCATTCATGGTAACATTTCACCTCCAACATCTGTATATTTGCTCAGCCTGTACCTCCATGCCTGGAACGTAGCCCCTTCCTCACTCTCCCTCTAAGAAACATTGGCTTTTTTTCAGACTCAATTGAAATAATGTTTCCTATATGAGGCTTACTCTTACTGCTCCAATTGATAGTTGTTTTTCCACCCCACAATTTTATTTTGTATAAGATTTGTATCTGTTTATTTATGGATGTGTAATTTTGTATTTTTTTCTTTTTACTTCTAGAATTTAGTACATAAAATAATAAATGCTGAATGGAGGAACATGGAAAGGATGATCAAAATTGATTCACTAAGAACAAGTCATTGTCAAGTAAATTCTTTTTCTAATTTTTTTGGGGGGCAATTATACCAGTAGAATGGGAACTATTAAATTATATTATAACTTCAGCAAATCTTTGACAATGTTTTGTGATATACATGTGTGCAATATTTAAAACATGAACCATATAATAATAAATTGGAAAATTCATAGCTAATTAAAAATATTTTCAAAGAGTGCTGATGAATAGATTGGCAGCAACCAAGAGGGAAGGCATTGATTTTAGATTATCTTGGCCCTATTCTGTTTAAATTTTGCGAATGACTTGGATGATATAGATGATATAGAACATATGATATAGAACATATACTTATTAAAATGGAAAAAAAATCTAACAGTGGGAGAAATAAGTAATATACTGGAGGACAGATATATGATCAGAGGTTGGCTTCAATCTCACTGTGTATGCAAGCCTAGAGAATGACTTTCAAACTTTTTATTATAGGTAAGAAAATCCTTTTAAGGCATCCCATGGTCATGCAAAGACCAATAATCATTCATTCATTCATTCAATTATGTTTTAAGTACATGTTTCACTCATATGCTACTTTTATTTTTTTATTTTTTTAAATTAATTTTATAATTATAATTTTTTGATAGTATATATGCATAAGTAATTTTTTATAACATTACCCCTTGTATTCATTTTTCCAAATTTTCCCCTCCCTCCCTCTACTCTCTCCCCTAGATGATGGGCAATCCCATACATTTTACATGGATTACAGTATAACCTAGATACAATATATGTGTGTAAATCCAAATTTTTTGTTGCACGTTAAGTATTGGATTCCAAAGGTATAAGTAACCTGGGTAGATAGACAGTAGTGCTAACAATTTACATTCACTTCCCAGTGTTGCTTCTCTGGGCGTAGTTGTTTCTGTCCATCATTGATCAGCTGGAAGTGAGTTGGATTTTCTTTATGTTGAAGATATCCACTCCCATCAGAATACATCTTCATACAGTATTGTTGTTGAAGTGTATAGTGATCTTCTGGTTCTGCTCATTTCACTCAGCATCAGTTCATGCAAGTCTCTCCAAGCCTTTCTGAATTCATCCTGCTGGTCATTTCTTACAGAGCAATAATATTCCATAACCTTCATATACAATAATTTACCCAACCACTCTCCAATTGATGGACATCCATTCATCTTCCAGTTTCTAGCCACTACAAAAAGAGCTGCTACAAACATTTTGGCACACACAGGTCCCTTTCCCCTCTTTAGTATTTCTTTGGGATATAAGCCCAATAGCAGCAATGCTGGATCAAAGGGTATGCACAGTTTGATAACTTTTTGGGCATAGTTCCAAATTGCTCTCCAGAATGGCTGGATTCTTTCACAACTTCACCAATAATGTATTAGTATCCCAGTTTTCCCACATCCCTTCCAACATTCATCATTATTTGTTCCTGTCATCTTAGCCAATCTGACAGGTGTGTAGTGATATCTCAGAGTTGTCTTAATTTTGATTTATCTGATCAATAGTGATTTGGAACACTTTCATATAGTTTCAATTTCATTATCTGAGAATTGTCTGTTCATATCCTTTGACTATTTATCAATTGGAGAATGGTTTGATTTCTTATAAATTAGTATCAATTATCTATATATTTTGGAAATGAGATCTTTATCAGAACCTTTAAATGTAAAAATATTTTCCAACTTGTTACTTTCCTTCTAATCTTTTTTGCATTAGTAGTTTGTACAGAAACTTTTTAGTTTGATGTAATCAAAATCTTCTATTTTGTGATCAATAATGATCTCTAGTTCTCCTCTAGTTATAAATTCCTTCCTCCTCCATGGAGGAGGACTATCCTCTGTTCCTCTAATCTATTTATGATCTTATTCTTTATGCCTAAATCATGGACCCATTTTGATCTTATCTTGGTATAGGGTGTTAAGTGTGGATCCATATCTAATTTCTGGCATACTAATTTCCAGTTTTCCCAACAGTTGTTTTCAAATAATGAATTTTTATCCCTAATGTTGGTATCTTTGGGTTTATCAAATACTAGATTGCTATAGTTGTACCCTTTTTTGTCCTTTGTACCTAATCTGTTCCACTTATCGACCGGTCTATTTCTTAGCCAATACAAAATGGTTTTGGTGACTAATGCTATATAATATAGCTTTAGATCAGGTATACCTAGACCACCTTCATCTGACTTTTTTTTTCCATTAATTCCCTTGAAATTCTCGACCTTTTATTCTTCCATATGGACTTTGTTGTTATTTTTTCTAGGTCACTAAAATAGTTTCTTGGGAGTCTGATTGGTATAGCACTGAATAAATAGATTAGTTTGGGGAGTATTGTCATCTTTATTATATTCGCTCAGCCTACCCATGAGCACTGGATGTCTTTCCGATTATTTAAATCTGACTTTATTTTTGTGGCAAGTGCTTTGTAATTTTGTTCATATAATTCCTGACTTTTCTTTGGTAGATGGATTTCCAAATATTTTATGCTCTCGACATTTGTTTGGAATGAAATTTCTCTTTGTATCTCTTACTGTTGCAATTTATTGGTGATATATAAAAATGCTGAGGATTTATGTGGATTTATTTTGTACCCAGCAACTTTATTAAAGATGTGAATTATTTTATTAGAATCTTTGGGGTTTTCTAAGTATACCATCATATCATCTGCAAAGAGTGACAGTTTGATTTCCTCATTACCTACTCTTATTCTTTTAATCTCTTTCTTGACTCTTATTGCCAATGCTAGCATTTCTAATACAACATTGAATAGTAATGGTGATAGTGGACAACCTTGTTTCACTCCTGATCTTACTAGGAAAAGTTCCAGTTTATTTCCATTACATATTATGCTTACTGATGGTCTTAAATATATGTTCCTGATTATTCTAAGGAATAGTCCATTTATTCCTATACTCTTAAGCGTTTTTAGTAGGAATGGATGTTGGATTTTATCAAATCCTTTTTCTGCATCTATTGAGATGATCATATGGTTTTTATTAATTTGATTATTAATATGGTCAATTATATTAATAGTTTTCCTAATATTAAACCAGCCCTGCATTCCTGGTATAAATCTTACTTGATCATAGTGTATTATCCTGGGAATGATTTTCTGAAGTCTTTTTCTTAATACCTTATTTAAGATTTTAGCATCAATATTCATTAAGGAAATTGGTCTATAGTTTTCTTTCTCAGTTTTCGATCCACCTGGTTTAGGTATCAGTATCATGTCTGTGTCATAAAAGGAGTTGGCAGGACTCCTTCATCCCCTATTTTTTCAAATAGTTTATATAACATTGGGGCTAATTGTTCTTTAAATGTTTGGTAGAATTCACATGTAAATCCATCTGGTCCTGGGGATTTTTTCCTGGGGAGTTGATTAATAGCTTGTTCTATTTCTTTTTCTGAAATAGGACTATTTAAGCAATTTATCTCCTCCTCTGTTAATCTAGGAAGCCTATATTTTTGGAGGTAGTCATCCATTTCACTTAAGTTATCAAATTTATTGGCATAAAGTTGGGCAAAGTAACTCCTTATTATTTATCTAATTTCCTCTTCATTAGTAGAAAGATCCCCCTTTTCATTTGTAAGACTAACAATTTGATTTTCCTCTTTCCTTTTTCTGATCAAATTTACCAAAGATTTATCTATTTTATTGGCTTTTTCATAAAACAAACTCTTAGTTTTATTTATTAATGCAATAGTTTTTTTTTACTTTCAATATTATTGATTTCTCCTTTTAATTTTAGCATTTCAAGTTTAGTTTTTGGTAGGGGGGTTTTAATTTGGTCTTTTTCTAGCTTTTTAAGTTGTAGGCCCAATTCATTAATCTTCTCTTTCTCTATTTTGTTCAAATAAGTCTCTAAAGATATAAAATTTCCCTGTATAACCACTTTAGCTGCATCCCATAAATTTTGGTATGATGTCTCATTGTTGTCATTATCTTGGGTGAAATTATTTATTGTTTCTATAATTTGCTGTTTCACCCAGTCATTCTTTAAGATGATATTGTTCAGTTTCCAATTACTTTTTGGTCTATTTATTTTTATTGCATTGTGATCTGAGAAGAAGGCATTTACTATTTTTGCCTTCCTGCATTTAATTTTGAGATCTTTATGTCCCACTATATCGTCAATTTTTGTATAGGTTCCATGAACTGCTGAGAAGAAAGTATACTCCTTTCTATCACCATTCAGTTTTCTCCAAAGGTCTATCATCCCTAATTTTTCTAATGTTCTATTTGCCTTTTAAATTTCTTTCTTATTTGTTTTGCGGTTTGATTTGTCTAATTCTGAGAGTGCAAGGTTGAAATCTCCCACTATTATAGTTTTGCTGTCTATTTCTTCTTGCAACTCTCTTAACTTTTCCTTTAGGAAGTTAGATGCTATACCACTTGGTGCATATATGTTTAGTATTGATATGGCTTCATTGTCTATTCTACCTTTTAGCAGGATATAGTTTCCTTCCTTATCTCTTTTAATTAGATCAATTTATGCTTTTGCTTGATCTTAGATAAGGATGGCAACCCCTGCTTTTTTGGCTTTACCTGAAGCATAATCATATGCTATTTTTAAAATTCAGATACCATTATTTCTGAAATTAATGTAGATTATACAGTGATTGACAAAATACAAACTCATTCAGAAATGTTATTGTAGTAACAAATCTCAGCAGAAAGAATACTGGATAACATTAGGCAACTGATTAGCATCCTACTTAAACCTTTCTACTTTCTTCAGCTTTCAAGCAAATCACTTTATCTGTCTGGGCTGCTGGCTATTCTTCTGTAAAATGAGTCTGTTGACTAAGTTGACATTTAAAGAGCTTCCCAGTTCTGAATCTAGTACCCCAAACAGTTCTTTGTGGCTCTTTGGTGTAATAGAAAGGAAATTAGATTTTGAATCAGGAGCCTGATGTTTGAATGCTAACTCAGCAACTTCATAGCTGAGTGACCTTGGATAAGTGATCTGCTCCTAGTTTTAGAAAGAGGGAGAGGGAGAAGGAGAGGGAGAAGGAGAGGGAGAGGGAGAGGGAGAGGGAGAGGGAGAAGGAGAGGGAGAGAGAGGGGGAGAGAGAGGGGGAGAGAGGGGAAGAGGGAAAGAGAGGGGGGGAGAGAGGGGGGGAGAGAGGGGGGAGGGAGGGAGGGATTTTAAATAAAGAGCTCACATGCTTCTGATAGGAGACTACAAAATGAGGCAAGGAGTGGGGATTATTTAAACTGCTGACAGAATATTTCTGTCAGCAATAGCAATAGCAAATAGCAATATTGATTAAAGGAATAAGAATGAGGAGTAGGGTCCAGGAAATGTAACTTTTTAAGTTTTAGTTTAAGTCTAAGTCTTAGCATAATACATTCTGGTAGTTGGAATTGTATGTCAGACTGGTTTTTACTAGCTGATGGTATCTACATTCCATTCTGAGTCATTTTAAGAAGGGCTCTGATGAACTTAAAGAGCATCTAAAGAAGATTAATCAGAATAGATATCTAAAGAGATTTAAAAATCATGACATATAAAGAATGCATTAGGGAGCTGGAGATAATTATCCTGGAAATTAGACTTTTTCCCCTAAGAGATAAGGCGTACTATTAATCCTTAAATATTTGAAGGCATTTTACATGGAAAACTATATATGTATATATGCATGCATGTGTAGATGGACAAACAAAAATATATGCATACATGTACATGTATACACATACACTCTGAAAAACAATATGCATATGTATATATACGTGTGTGTATGTGTAAGTGTATATTTCCTCTTTGGCTCTAGAGAACAGAACTAAAAGGTCAGTATGGTGGACAGAGAGCAGAGAGCAGAACCAGGGGAAAGGAGCATTATAGAGAGAAGATTTTAGATCACTATAAGGATGAATATTCTAAATTCTAAATGTGAACATAGAATAAATGTTGACAATCTGTTAGAAAGTGAAACCAGTGGGAGAAATTCCAAGAGTTGGGCCTAGCAAAAGTCCTGCTGTTCTACTTAGTTTATTGGGCCTAGCACATAGTAACTGTTATTATATAAATGTTGGATACTATTCTTATTGATTTTGAGTATTAGTAGATTCCTCTTCTTTGGAGGATCTTTGTAGCAGATGATCAGTTTTTGAGTCTATTTGGGTCAATCGGGATTCTTGCTTAATTCAGTCCCTTACATTTTTGAAATGATGTTTCTATGACCACCTGGTAGCACAATGAATAGAGTGCTGGACCTGGAGTTCAGAGGACCTGAATTTGAATGTGTCCTTGCACACTTATTAGCTGTGTGATTCTGGGCAAGTTACTTCATCCTGGCATATAATTGGCACTTAATGTTGTTGTTATTGTTGTCTTTTGTTCTCAAGGAGAACCATGATAATGGGGAGGTGCTTCTATGACATACAAGTGAATTGGACTTGAGTTAGAGGGCTGTGTAAGATCACCTGCCTCGTTTTCCCTTCCAGAGCCATCTGGGTCCAATGGCCAGATATAGATCAGGACAATTGGAGATGTCTCTGGATGCAGTGGGAGATCTTGGCCTTTTTAAGCTAAGTTCTTCAA
This sequence comes from Sminthopsis crassicaudata, assembly GCF_048593235.1. Lineage (NCBI taxonomy): Eukaryota > Metazoa > Chordata > Mammalia > Dasyuromorphia > Dasyuridae > Sminthopsis > Sminthopsis crassicaudata. The sequence goes on along the minus strand of NC_133618.1, from coordinate 31,417,973 downwards.
TAGTCTCTGATTGAGATGACATCCATTCAGTCGTTAAGGCTAGGAAGCAATTGAGGTAAAGAATCTCCTTTTTTTCTAAATAAACAAATAAATTTGTGAGGGTTTCTGTTTGAAATTTGCTTTCAATCTGAGTTAGTCTGGACCCAAACAATGACCAAATGAGGCTTGACATGGGACCTATTGGTAACTAATCAATGAGAATCAGAATGGTTTTGGTTTAAGGCATAGTTCTTAAGAAAGAAATCTGTAGAGGGCCACAGATAGTGGAAGAACTATGGGTAAAGTGTAAGACCGTTCAGCCCAGAGGGAACCTGCTGACAATCTCTAGTTTGGCTCCCCACCTCCCTTTGGTGTTCTCATCCTTCCTGAGAAGTCAAAGAGGGCAACTGCTTATCATTAGCACTTGCACAATGTGCTGTGGTGATGTGGTGATGTGATAGTTCTCTATTTGGCACATGTTTAGTGTGCTGTAATGATGTAATCATACTAAAGTATTTAAAGGCTGAGAGGACTTGAAATAAGAACGTTGACCACCCTTGTGAGTCTCCTGCCTCCTTCATTCCTCCACTAAGATCAAGGACTCAAGCTGGTCCCAAAATCCTCCAGAGAGTTAGTCCGGATAGTATATTTTGGCACTACATTTTTGGTACCTAACGTGGGGCCAAAATATAATCACAGTCTTATAAAACAAAAAATGGGGATTGTTAAGGACCATGCCTAAGTGAAAGGGCAGGCCAATTCTCTGAGAGCCTCGACAGCTGTGAGTCATAACACTTGAAGGAGTTGCAAAGCAGCCTTTGACTCAGATGTTCCTTGTGAACTGGGAATGAGATAAATTGGAGGCAAGGGGGAAGAGGAGAGAGGTCAGAGAGTAGCAATTGCTTCTCAGTCTGCTTGTATTGTTATTGTCCTTCACATGAAGAGATCCATTCTACAGATCTGAGTTAGACCTCTAGCAGCACTGGCAGGTGGCTTTCATATCACATCAGAAATCTAGCCAGTAAACCCCAATAAAACCTAGGTGAATGAATACATTTAGTGTGCTATCCAAGATAAGTAAGTTTCTATGTACAAGGATTGCTTCCCAGTTCTTACAGTGATGTAATCCCTTTTTATTTTATGCCCTTAAGAGTTGCTAGTTTCAAAGGCTTGCTCAACTACTACTTCCACAATAACTTTTGATTTTCCCAGCTACAAAGTGCATATACATATGTTGTTTTCTCCAATAAAAACATAAGCTCTTTGGGGGCATTTTTTGTCTTGGTAATCCATGGGTCTAGCATAGTACCTGCTACATGTTAGGAATCTAATGAATCCTTGCTGATTGATTGATTGACACGATTGGTGGCTACATATATAGGATGGTGTTATTTGTTTGCTTTAGTCATGTCCAACTTTCGTGACCCCATTTTGGATTTGTTTTTGCAAAGATATTAGAGTGGTTTACCATTTCTTTCTCCATCTCATTTTACAGATGAGGAGACTGAAGCAAATAGAGTTAAGTGATTCTTGCAGGGACACTCAGTAAAGGACACTGGTATGTGTCTGAGGAAGATAAGTTTTCCTGATCCCAAGCCTGAGTCCATTGTACTATTTAGGTGTGTTGTAGGTAGTTGCTTCTTTACTCTGCCCTATGTCTGAATACAGTTTCAACTCCATGGAACAAGATGTTTCTCCCAGGATAAGTTCATCACTTTTAAGCTCACAACCATGCTGCTTTGATTAATAATACCTGGACTGATACTGCTTCCATCAGCTTCCTCTCCCCGCTAATTAGAGGGTATCCTCTCATTTCATCGTTTTTTGAGGGCAGATGCTAGACTCTCAACTCACTGTGTTTTGCATCTCTTGTTCTCCCTGATGTCAACATTATGAAACAAGAAATCCCTGAGCTGGCCACCCTTTGTTGATCCTCTTCTGTACTTTTTTTGCTTCCTTTGTGAGCCTTCTTGTCTTTCCCTTTAGATCATATGCCCCTTGAGAATAGGGACTGTCTTTATGAATTGCTTCCAAGTAAGTAGGGATTTAAATGCTTATTGGCTCTAGTGATTTACTTAGAGAGCAAAAATGCCTAATTTTTTCTTAAAAATATCCCAATCTTGCAATGATTTGCCATGATGCCTTCACAATGAGACTTATGTGGCAATAGGAACAGGGATTTGCCAGACAACATAAAGGTGGTTACATAATCTATCAAGGAAGCTGAGGTCAAGATTGGTGGGGGAGATATTAAATGGAAAGAGGAGCAAACTAATAATCAAAGAAACAGGGGTCCAAGTACAAGGTAAGCAAAGTATTGAGAATCTGGAGACCCAGTTTTTAGTCTCTGTTCTGTTGCTGATTATCTGTGTGACTTGAGACAAGAGACAATTATTCTAATTTTCAGTTTCCTCATTTGTCAAATGGCAGATAAAAGAGTAGATATTCTAACAATGCATGAGATGGATCAGTAATCTAAATTGGGAAACTGGGGGAAAAGGTTCAGAAGAACAAAGATGGCTAGGATTGAAGATCTTAGCAAAGAGGATCAAAGTTAATAGATCATAGGCTCATAGATCTAGAGGTAAATGTTGAATCAAGGAGCATATTTATTAAACACTTACTATGTGCCAGACATTGTATTAAGTGCCAGAGATACAAAGAAAGGCGAAAATGGATGTCAGAGGCCATTTTGTTCAATCTCTTCATTTTACAGATAAAGAAACTGAGGGCTAAAAAGGCTAATTGACATGCATGGTAACAAAAGTAATAAGCATCAGCCATAGAATTTGAACCCAAGTTCACTGACTGTAGAGCCTTTCTCCACCATTTCTCGTGTTTCTTATATATTTTCTCCACCCATTCCTCTTTTCATCTAGATGCCTGCTTTTCATCTAGACTTGACTTAAATGCCCCTTCTTATAAGATGTCTTTCATCATGCTTATATTTGTGAGCGTTTCATCCCTCCTGAGAGGCAGTATGGTGGAATGGAAAGGAGTTAGAATCAGGAAGACCTCCATTCCAATTTTGAGTCAGATATGTATTTATCACTTCTCTGTCATTAAGAAAATCACTTAAATTCCCTCTGTGTGTTTCCTTCTGTGAAATGAAGATATTGCACTGGAAGATCTCTAAAATCCCTTCTGGTTCTCAATCTATAATCCTCAGATTACCATGTTTATAGTTACATTTATATATTATATTTCCCTGTTTTTTGAGGGCAGGTACTCTTTTTCATTTTGCGTTTTTAGCCTCAACATCTATGAAATTGCCTTGAAAACAGATCATTAATAAATGCTTTATGGATTTCATCCAATTGGGCTAGATTGAATTTTGTCAAAGGTCAGCCATGAATGAAGTGGTCAAGCTGTTTTGGGAAGAACTTGCATAATAAACCATTTAGTGAATGTTAAAATCAGCCTCTCTGCATCTCAGTTTCTTCTCTGTAAAGTGAAGAGATTGGACAAAATGGCCTCTGAGGTACACCTTTGCCTTTCTTTGTATCACTGGCACTTAGTAGTAGTAGTATTTGACTCAACATTATAGTCTAGATCTGTGATCTTATGACCTATTAACTTTGATCCTTTTTGCTAAAGTCTTCAATTCTGGCTACCTTTGTTCTTCTGAATTTTTTTACCCAAGGTTTTGAGGGTTTGGTTTTGAGGGTTTTGAGGAACAAGCTTCGTTCTTTGTCAGAATAAAAAATACCAGTTTCATAAATGCAATCAGCTTTTACCTGAAAAAGTGCTATCCTACACTGAGACACCTGAGCAGTGTCTAAAATGTCTTTGCCAAGGCTTTAGCCACTGGGGGGCTCTCGGACATTTCCCTTCCCACACTGAAAACATGCTGTGAATGACAAATGTTTTTGTTTTTTAAAGAATTGAGGAAAATGCCTGCAAAGTTCAAACAAAGGACATTCATCCCCATTCACATAACTTCCTAAACATTAGATGGAGTGCTTCTCCCCTGTGGCTGCCTTTCACCAGTACAAGGACAAACAATTTTCCACTTCTTGCCAATTGATTGATCCTTAAAGACAACATCATCAAAATGACTATTTTCCTCTTTTCTGTTCTTTTTTTTTTCTGTTATGTGCAATTATGTGCTTCCAGAATGAAAGAAAGCACCATATTGCTGTCTCTGGTCTCTCACCATTACCCACTTTAGTGTCTCTGAATTTGTCTTTATTTGGCTGCCCTGCCTCTATCTACTTTCTCCAAGGTCATTCATTTTGGGCAGCATTGTTCTGTTTGTTTGTGCAAACTTCTACCATTCCCTTATGAAGAGTAATTCTTCCTATGAAGACATTTGACTCATTCCCAGTGGATAAATCCAAAGATCTTTTTTCATTGAGTCAGAAGTTATTTCTATAGCAACAAGGTTTCAGAGGGATGAATAAAACAATTCTGTGAATAATTTTGGCAAAACTCTGGCTATTTTAGGGGAAAGAACCATACATGTAGGACCCCATTCAAGCTGGGAGCCCATCAATATAGTCATAGAATGATATGATCATAGATTTTCAGCTGGAAGGAACCTTAGAAGTCATCTCGTTTAACTTCCTTATTTTACAGATGAAGGAATTGAGACCCAGAGAATTAAATTACTTATTCAAGGTCACACAGTTAGCAAGTATCCCAAGTAGGATTGAAACTCAGTTGTTCAGGATTCTAATTGCACTGCATTCTCCATTACATGAAACAACCTCTCAGTCTGTTCAAATTAACCCAATCTTTTTTTTTTTTTTCACTTTTATATATTGTAGTTTATGCAGATGAAGTTTTAGGTTGTGGTGAAGTGAAATTTAAAAATAAGTCACATTTTGGAATAAGGAGATGATAGTCCTGTTACAATATGACAGATTAGGCATAGAGGTAGCACAGTGGCACAGAATTGCCTATCCTGGAATCTGGGAGGCCTGAGTTCAAATCTCGTCTCAGACTTATGAGCTGTGTAGCACTGACCAAGTCAGTCTCTATCTCTGTTTCCTCAACTATAAAATGGAAATAATTAAAGCACTTACTTCCCAAGGTTACCATGAGGATCAAATAAGATAATATTTGAAAGCACTTCACACATAGTAAGTGCTTAATCAAATGCTTGTATTCTCATCCTTCAACTCCCAAAGACCTTAACTAGAGTGTTATGTTGAGTCCCACATTTTAGGAAAGTAGTTTATCACTTAGAGTTTACTTTGTTCATAACCCAATATGGTGTCTTGTTACTATATGTGATTTTATGAATAAATATGATTTATTATAAGTAAAGCTTGATTGGTATACCTAAATACCTGGGGTTATTTAAAATTTTCTTGGGCAAAAAGGGATTGTGAGTGAAAAAATTTTAAGTAGCCCTGATCTAGAGTGTATGTGTGGCAACCAATCCTCATATTTGTGGCCTTCAGGCCTTAATATGAAGATTGAATGAAGGAAGGGTGGATATTCAACATGGGGAAGAGAAGACTTGGGAGAAGGGGAGAGGACAAGATAATTAATTAGTTCCTTTCTCCTATATTCCTATATGTATTTGAAAGATTTTCATGTGGAAGAAGACTTATTCTGTTTGGATTCAGAATGTAAACTATGAACGATGTGTGCATGTTGAAAATGGACAAATTTGGACTTATCAGGGAAACAATAATAATAAAAAATAACAATTATTAGAAAAGTCACAAAAATGAAAGAGCTTCTTTGATAGATAATGACTTCCTCTTCACTGTAGGTCTCCAAACAGGCTGAATGAGCCTTTGTAAGGTAAGGTACAGTGGGGATTCCTTTTGGATTTGAGTGGGACTAGCTGACAGTCTAGTTCTGAACTTGTATCACCTAATAGCATACTGTGCATGATCAGAGCATAATATAGTCTCTCACTACTTAGAGATTAACTGAGATGTTAAGATCAGAAATCTATTCATATGCACAAAGAGTATCATATTTCTTATCTTTGCAATGGGTGGGAGATGGGTAGAAGGAGAAAAGGAACTTGGAACTTAAAATAACACTAAAAAAATTTTAAAAAGAGATCAAAAAGCTAAGAGTGCTCCATGAGCCTGGCATGTGGTCAGATTAGCAAATGATTAATCAATGTTCAGACATGACTCTATTCCTCCTAGTTAAATCTCTACTTCTGACATACTTATCCCTGTGCTGGTTCTCAATTAGCCGATCTTCTCTCCTTTTTAAGGACCATGTTTCTCCAATGGTTCCCATAAGTTCTGATTCAAGTGATACCTTCAAACTATCCATTCTCTGTTGGTTTGATAATCACAAACAATTGTTCTTGACTTTTCTGGGTCACTAGTGGTTTGATATTATTTCAATTTATTTCTCATTAAGAATTTATGATTATGAATCATGGATGGTGACAATGTTCACTAGAAGTCAAAGAGCAATTCCAGGGGTATGCAGTGGGCTTGAGTTGGCTATAATGTGCTATATATAAGCAAGATATTAGGAAAGAGAAGCTGTATGAAGGATGTCAATAAGTGACATGAATGAAAACTAAGATTAGCTAGTGTCATGATGGGACCCAAGAATAACTAAGGCATGTGGGTCCCATGTGATCTAGTGATATTTTTGTGATACCCCATTGTGATTTCTGAAAGAAAATTAAGAAGGCCCTCAGTGAGTGGGGCAGGCCTCATGTGAACTATTTCTGGGAGGAAATGAATGAATCCTACAGGATAGGCAGCAGGAATGGTTTTATGATTTGCATTGCTGGAGGGAAAACCTACATTGATTAGATCATGGACCCATTTGAGAACTCTTTAATTCACCAACATTAAGAACTAATGGAAACACTCAAGCAATTGTTTATTGAAATGCACTATACTGTTAATGGCAATATTTGAAGCCATGCAATGTTAGTGAAGAGGAAAGGTGCCTAAACATATATTTTTCACAAAGTTCATGCCCCTTAGATTAGGAACTGCTTCCATGGGATATTAGACACATACACACACATTTATATTTATTATATATATTCTTTTAAATACATACACATTATACATATATACACCCATAGATATATACATGTAGCTGTTTCTGTACCTATATACAAATATATATTAAATCACAAGTATGCAGACACACATATATAAATGGATATACATACACATGCATGTGTATATACATATGTATGCATACTTATATACAAACATATATGCTCATATATGTATTCATATACACATATAGTTGCCTCTTGGTTAACACACCAAATATTTGGCCTAGTTCTTTCCTGATCCTTGTCTAATTAGTAGAACTAGAGTTCTTCAGTGACCAAGATGGCAGCTACCAAAAGGTAGATTTGGACTTTTGACAAGTGTTTATTAAATTTTATAGCCACATGAGAAAACTCAAGGCAAAACAATCCATGTGGTTCTGGATAGTGATGGTTACTTGTTGGGACCCTGGATTTCTTAGAATCAGCCGGAGTCAGGATAAGCAAAAGTCTTTATTCTATATCTTTTGTGATTGCGGTCAGGGGATTAGATCTATCAATCTCCACACCTCCTTCCTCTCTCCACTGCCAGGAGAATGCCTCAATTTCCTCCTCCTACTCCACCCATTCATGTCACTTCCCCTTCTTTGTCCACACCTACCAATCCAGCCAGCACAGAATAGTTGGGGAGGGTCATCCTTCAAATATGTTAATAGAAAATTGTCCAATTAGCAATTAGTCTCAGGTGCTCCATTATCCAAGTGCATTTGCTCAGTTCTAGCCCTTTACAATGACTGATTAGAAGGAAGAAATAGCATTGGAGCAGATATTTGAGCTGAATCGTGAGGAGATATTAAGGAAGGCGGATCTTCTGGTTCTCCATCTGTAATCCTGAGGACAGCCACTTCAAAAGAACAGACAGGAGTTGTGAAAAAGAAGGCTAAACATTAGAGCACAGCCCAATTGCTCACCAATAGAGAAAGGAAACTGAAATGTCAAGATCAGAAGTCTATTTATATGTATAATAATTGCATTTTTTGTCTTTTTAATGGGGGGAGCAGAGGTAGAGGGAAGAAGATAACTTGGGACTGAATATATAACATTTTTAAAAAAGAGATCAAAAAGAGTCTGAGTGTTCCACGAGCTCAAGAATGATCACATTGTGAGTGTATGGGAGACTGGGAAGGTGTTTGTACTGAAAACTGCAAAATTGCTTTTGAAAACTATAAAAATGACCATAGACCATAACATCACTTTAAGGGAGATGTACCATAGGATGGCTGATTCAGAGTTAGAAGACTCAGATTTGAATCTCAGATCCAACACTTACCAGTCTTGTAATCTCAGGCAAATTACTTCCCCTCCTGGGCTTTTAGTTCCTCATCTGTAAAATAGGGCTAATTCCTCCTTTACAGGGCTCTTAAAGTGCTTTAAACTTGAGAACTACCATTTTAAGTGGTAAAACTGGTAATTCCCGTCAGCCTATGGCTCACTAACTTGCTGCTAAGTGCTAGGAATGTATTCTAAGCACATACAGGAACACAACTTAGCACTTTCTTCAACTTGTTAAAATAATCAAGGGCTTTCCAAAGTAGGGCATTTATTTTATTCTTTCTGGTAGAAAATCCAGCAAGCTTAAAACCTGAGTCCATGGGCAAAGACTATTTGACTCATTTGGGTGAATTGAGGACCAGATTTTTACTAGTTTTCAATAATACATTGATGAGTCTTTTAAAACAATATATGAGTATTCAATGCACTATACCTACGTGATCAAATTAATATGTACATAGTACATATATGTATTTACATAATCTCATATACACGTGTGTGATCTTGTTTCCATTGTTGTGGAATAAGAGAATCTATTAGTTTCCAGAACTAGTAAGTTATTAATTCATCCCTTTAGCTCTTACACCCCAATTTATGCATTTCCACTTACACAAAATCAGGCACTCACAATGATGGAACTTTGAGACGAAACAAAATAAAATCTACATATCTCAAACACTTAGGGCAAAGAATCAACGACACATATTAAGGGTAGCTAGGTGGCATAGGGGATAGAGTAGTAGGATTGGAATCAGTAAGATTTCAATTCAAATTTGCCCTCAGATGCATACTAGCTATATGGCCCTGGGCAAGTCACTTAATCTTGTTTGCCTCAGTTTCTGAAGCTGTGAAATCAGTGGAGAAGGAAATGGCAAACTAATCCGGTAACGAATCCACTCAGGAAATCCCTCAAGTGGAGACTTGAAGAGTTGGACATGACTGAAAGGAGTAACAACAAACTCATATGAAAGCAAATAAAGGAATAAGTAATACATTAAATACTGCATCCATAAATCCGGGTAAGATTCTCTCATCTCAGCATTGCTGAATTAGACTTAATTGACTCAATTCTAAATTTATCTTTTGCATCTTTGATCCACTGTTCCTTGTGCTGTCTGTTGAGGCCACTTGAAATAAGTCTGTTCCTTTTTCCACAGTGATCCTGTCATTTCCAGTTTTCTCTTCTGTTGACTACACATAGCTGGTTTCTTCAATCTATCCTCATATGGTATAACCACACTAGTTGCTTCTTTGTGGATGCTCTTAGCTTATTTATGTTCCTACTCACAAGTGAGTAGCTCATAATAAGACTCCAGTAATGGTCTGAGAAGAGCATAGCAGACTGATATGATCATGTTTTCTTTGATTAATTTTGTATTTCCAGGGCTTAGCATTGTACCTGCTACATAATAAGTGCTTAATAAACGTTTCCTCATTGATTAGAGCATAGGATCATACTTTTAGAGCTAAACAAGGACCACAGTGGTATCAAGTTCTGCCTAATGTATATATGAACAGTCTGAGACACAGTGATGAAGTGACTTGGAACACAGCTAGTAAATCTATGAGGTTGGATTTGAACCTACTTCTTGACTCAAAGCCCGTCCATTTTGCCTCTTTTTATATAATATTTAAAATTTATTTAATATTGTTTTATTTTCTTCCTTTTACATTGAAAATAACTTTTTTACATTTGCTTTTTTAAAACTTTGAGTTCTAGATTCTCGTCCTTATCCCCCCACCCCCACCCCCCAAACTCCATTAAGAAACCACATGTGGAATTATGCAAAATAGTTCCATGAAAGTCCATGATGTCTCTCTATGAATACTATGGCTGTACATGAAATCTAAAATTATTTTAGCCTTTTTACCTTCCACATCAATGATTCATTTTGAACTTTGAGTCCACTAAAACACCCGGATCTTTTTCATGTGCATCCTAACTAGCTATAATCTTCCTCGATATATAAGCATGACATTGAATCAGTCCATTTCACTTTGAGTCATTTTAATGACACAAGGGTAGTGACACTGGTCTCTTTGGCTCACATTTGGATGATTAGGTTCTTAACTACAGTAGCTCATTTAACTACATTTAAATCGACATCCATGAAAGGAGGAGATAGATTTTCTATTTCTAATAGGGATTAAGGCTCTCATTTCTACCCTAACTTCCTATTGAGATACCTTGATCACTTTCAGGAGTGAAAGGTGTTATGTCAGGAAAAGCCCTTTCCCACTACATTGGGTCCAATTGTTAAGACCTAGAATCATTAAGAGGATTAAAGGATCACACTTTTAGAGCTAGATGGTAGCCTAGAGCAAAGCTTCTTAAACTGTGGGTCACAGTCCCATGTGGAGTCATGTAACTGAACATAAGGCTCATGAAAAATTTGCCAACAATAAAAGGTATCAAATATTCTGCCAATATTAAATTCTTTATTTTTAAATTAAATTCTTTAAAAACAAATAAGCAGTCCATCTCATTAGTATGCAAATTTGTCTTTGTCTTTAATACATGACAAAATTATATATATATATATATATATGTATATATATATAATGCCAAATAATTGTTTTAAAATAAATTCATGATTTGTTATCAGTACATGTTTGATTTGTATGCCTATTTTTATACCTATATCCGGATTTGTATAAAAATTTCTCAGGTGAAATATGATCACAAGTGAAAAAGTTTAAGGAGCCCTGGTCTACAGGCCACTTAGTTCAACTTCTCCCTTTATAGATGGGGAAATTAAGGCCAGGAGAAACCAAATGATTTTACCAGGATCCAATAGGTTATAGATAGTAGAAGTATGATTTGAACCCAGAGCCACTGATCTAAATCCAAGACATTTCCCACTGTGATCCAAAAATCCTCATCTTCACATTGCCTTGCAAATCCATAAATGCTCAATTAAATATTTATTAAATTAGATATGACTGAATTATAGTAAAATTTGTAGGACTTAATACCAAAAAATTTCATTAGTAGCCTCTCTTTCCTTCCCATAGTAGTAAGTTCCCTCTGCTATCATAGATAGGAACATTCTCTTCAACTTATAGCTTTAGATTGTTACTTAGAGCATTTTGAAAGGTTGTCTTTCTCCTCCCCCATCATATAGTGAGTATATACAAGAAATAGCAACACTCGAACCCAAGTCTTCATGATTATCTCTCTACCTCTTTGTATCCACTATGGCACTATACAAGCTCTCATTTAGTATGACACTAGGAAACACTAGTGCTCTATATCTGTACAGAAACAGAGCAAGGTAAGTTGTTTAAATGATACAGCGATATCCCTGGATGTTTACAATGATCCTCACTTCTCTGTTTAGTGAACTTCCTTCTCTTACAGATAGACTACCTCAAGTCTATGTTCCTTAACTATGCTCCTTTCCCCTACCTAGTAGTAGGCAGCTAGGGAGCCAGTGGATATATAGCATGGAACTTGGAGTCAGATAAGACCTTAGTATAATTCATATTTCAGATACTTATTAGCTGGGCAAATCACTTAACCTCTCTGTGTCTATTAACTTATCTGGACAATGATGAGTTTGTTGTGACCATCAAATATACACACATATCAATAATGCATGTATATCACTTTATAATCCTTAAAGTATTATAGAAATGGCTATAATATTATTATTAGTAATAGTAATATTGATGGTGGTGGTAGTAATAGTAGCAGAATAATAGTACTAATCATTGTAGCAATAGTAATAGTGGTGATGGTGTTAATACTGGTGCTAGTAGAAATAGTAGTAATAGTAGTAGAGAATAGTAACAGTAGTCATGGTAATGGTAGTAGTGCTAATCATGGTAGCAGTAGTAATAGTGATGATGGTGTTAATATTGGTGCTAGTAGAAATAGTAGTAGTAATAGTAGTCATAGTAATGATAGTAATATTATAATTATAATTATTAGTGGTATTGGTAGTAATAGTAACAATAGTAGTAATAATGGTGGTGGTGGTATTAGTAGTAGTACTAGTAGGATTGATAGTCGTGGTAGTGTTGGTGTTGGTGGTTTTAGTAGTAAGTAATAATGGTGGTGGTACTGCTGGTGATAGTGGTGGTAGTAGTAGTAGTAGCAATAGTAGTGATAATATAATAATTATTATTAATGGTAGTAGTAGTGTGCTAATATTGGTAGTAATAATAGTGATGGTGATGATAGTATTATTATTATAATTATCGTTATTATTAAATGGTAGTGCTGATGGTGGTAGTAGTAGTAATAATCTGACCCTCCCTTTTCCAGAAATGACCATCCCCTTGATTGAGCAAGCAGCCCTACTATTAGCTTTGTTTATCTCAGTTTCCTCAACTGAAAAATGGGGATAATAAGAGTACTTATCCACTAGGGTGATTGAGAGAATAATATGAGATATTTTTGCACAGTGCCTGGCACATAATTGCTGTATAAATGCTCTTTCTATTTCCCTCCTGATTGTGATATTAGATTTGAGAAATGATTAGACAAGCCTGAGTGAGAATGCCTTATACTTATTACAATGAATGGCCAATTCTCCCCATCTTCCATGCAGATAACCTTCGGGAGCTGTTCTGATACAAAGGTATCAGCAAGATGTTCCATTTAGTCAGTCAACAAACTTTTATTAAGCACTTACAGTGGTCTAGGCAATGTGTTAAATACTGAGGATAAACTGAAAAGCCAAAGTCTGGAAGGAGATAAGTTGCCAATGTCCCCATCAACCAGACAGAGTGAAGGAGAACTGTCAAACAATTAAAGGGGCAGGTTCACAATAGGACCCTCTTAAAAAACCTCCCCTGACCCTATTCTTACAGCATTGATGGCCTCTGGAAGATGTTCCCCGAAGTCTAGAGACTTCCCTAGTTAGAGATGTCCCTTCTTCTTCCCTCCCCTCTGTTCTGCCAGCAGCAGGTGTCTTGTTAAACCTTCCCTTGTGTGAGTTGAAAGTATTATGATTAAGGCCTGTTGCTTAAAGCATTATCAGCCTGGTTCTTTTGTCAAAGCTCTCCCCTAAGTCCCCAAACATTGTTATGTAATGAGGTGAAGTCCAATCTGAGCCCCTAGCTTTGGTTTCTAACTTAGCATGTTTTGCCTTTGCTAAAAGAGAAGTGAATTAGCGAACTGTGCCTTGTAGAGACGGGGGTGACTCTCCTTAGGATTTAATGTCTGCAACTGATGCCAGCAGGTGACAGTGGAATATCAGATGACACGATCCTTCCAAATCGGCTCTGCCCGCAAGCCCGGCCATTTGATTTTCTGAGCACGTAGCCCACACTCACATATGCTGCACCAAGTCATTGTGCTGTTTTCTATAAAACCAGAACAACTTATGAAAATATCAGTGTAATTTATGCAGCTGCTCACTAAAGTATCCTTAACCAAAGATGGATCAAAAGGCAAGATTTTAAATAATGGCAACACCTAACCTGCTTGATGATTCTTTCCTTTGATGCTCATAAAGTGATTAGGTAATCTCAAAGGTTCTTGGTAGCTTTAAATCCCTAGCATCCTTTAATATCCCATGTCGTCGCTGTGGTTATTCTTTCTACTGTCTCAAAATGGCAAGCCCTCTTTCTTTTTCCTATTCCTCATCAATCTGGAACATTATTCCCCACAAATCTTCCATAGAACATCTAACCAATATGCCCGCAACTCTCTCCCTATTTCTTTAATATCCCTGGGGGCACCAGCAGGCTGATCGGTCTGTCCAGCTGTTGTTTTTCATTCTTGCTACATGGTCAGTTCACCGACTTTTCCAATCATACATATGTCTTGGTAATGTTTTTTATTCCACTTCTTGCATCTGAATGATTGTTGCTAATATGCTGCAGCTGGCTTACACCCACTTACATACAGCTTTTCAAATCTTAAAACTTGGTAACTATCAACAAAAGCAAACATTCAAATACACAAGGAAGGAAAGATTGAACGTGAAACTGTAAACTTTCGTTATTTACAGTTTGTTAAAACACACTGTATATCATTGGTAACAAGATAGTTACAAAAATATCCTGTTTGTTTCCATGGTTCATTCTGATCCCTTTCTCTCTCTCTCTGTCTTTTTTTAAAGACTGTTCATGTTTACGATAGCATGTATTATTATTCTCAGTCTGCTTTCTTTACTTGCTAACACTTTATATAATTTGAAATATTTTTGTAGTCATTTTATTTATCATTTCTTTTGGTGAAAAAAAATTCCTGTTCATTTCCCATTGTTTGTCTAGTCATCATCCAATTATTGGACACAGAAGCTGGCTCCTGGTTTTTTCTTGTTATCAAAAAGAAATTTGAAAAAGTCAGTATTTTTTTTTTTGTGAAGATAAATCTCAATTTTATCCTCCCACCAATCTTCAACCAATCAAAAGCACTCCAGTAGCAGAATCACTGGCTTGAACATTATAAACATTCTTGTTATTTACTATACAATGCAATATTGTTTCCCAAAATAGATTGTACCAATTCCTAGTTGTGCTAGCAGTATATAGTTTACCTCTCCATCCAAAGTCGCATCAGCATTGAGATTTATTCATCTTCGCTAAATTCAGTAATTATAGAAATGGCAGCCAGAATTGTGGCAGGATACTGGGAAGGAGTATAAGGCCTGAAATCATGAGCTTTGGATTCAAATTCTGTCACTAACAAAAGTCAGCTATGTCTTGGGTCTCAGATGCCTTATCTCTGTAATGCCTCTTTTAAGGCTATTACACCAGCTCTAATTTGTATTGACAAGCCAAATTATGTGAGGACAGTGCTCACCTATTCTCTCAGGATCATTGACTCTACTGGTCTCATCTAGTCTTCACTTTGCTTTTAGGATATTTAGTATGTATGTATAGGATATAGAGCTGTTAAGAAAATAGTTGCATCTCTTCAGGAGCACAGTTTCCCCTTGAATGTGTAGAGAACACACTATATGTCTTTCACTCCATTTGTAGAAGTCTCATGATGTTTCCCTTAGGTATGGCTCTCAGTGGGAACCCAAAGCTTAGTGCGTTTGAAGGGTCCATAATTAGCATTTTCTTCATCATGAGTTGGGATGGGGTGGAGAGGAGATCACTACCACAGAAGCTGTTGATATATTCAGGTGATTATTTCCACATCTCTGTGAAGGCACTATGGCGACCAATAGGACTAGTGCTGTTGGAAACACAGATCTTCCAATCTTTCAAAATTCAATAGGGTATCACTTGATCAAATCTTAAAGTACTATATTAATGGGACTTATTATTATGACCTTACCATATTGACTCAACCTAGCCACATCCATTGGATTTTTATTTTTCTCCCTATATATTGTTGTTTTGCAGTTGTCACTATTTAGATCTTTCCTGTCTTATTAGATTAATGTTGAAGTAATTAATAGTTTTGACCACCAAATATAAGGATTTCTCTATAAACTTCTTAGTGATTGTTGCTGCTCTTAATAATGTAATGCTGTTTTCATTTTAGTTTTTTTATGGTTTATCTTATGTATTCTCTTCTGGATAAACAATCATTTCAATTATTTATAGATTTTTGGATACTCCCATAGGTTTTCTGAATGTTATATTATCTGCAAATACAAATGTTTTAACTTATTCTTTACCTGTGTTCATGACTTTGAAATATATATATATATATATATATATCAATAACTGCTTATTTATATGCTTAATATATGCAAGGCACCATTAATACAGAAATGGGAAATACAGAAATAAGATAAAGAAGTAGGAAAAAGTTCCTGCTCTCAAGGAGCTCACAACGTAATGGGGAAGATAGTGCACAAACACATATATACAAACAAGCTATATGAAGGTCAAGTAGGAAATAATTATTGAAGGGAAGGCTCTAGAGTTAAGAGAGGTTGGTAAAGGCTTCTTCATCTTGTTTCTATAGTATGTGGGAGGATAGTCTTGGTTTCCTGCTGGAAGTTATGTGATAAATAAATCATATAGTATTTTATAAGCATTCCATCATCTATTTTACAACTATCTTATGAAATGTATAATGCAATAATAATAATTAGCATTTAAATATTATTTTAAGACTTGTGAAGCACTTTACACATCATCTTATTGGATCTCACAATAAGTATTATAATTCCCATTTTGCACATAAGGAAACTGAGCCTGATAGAAGTCATATAACTAAGTATCTAAGGCAGACTTTGAACTCAGTCCTAATTTGACTCCCTATCTATTAGACTATCTATTCCATCATCTAGATGCTTCAAGGATTATTTAAAGACATTGATTTTATTAATTCATTTCTCTGATAACACAGAGGAAAAAAAAAACAAAATAAAATTTCTTAAGATTACATAACGGTTAAAAAATGAAGGCAGGATGTCATCTTCTGATTCCATGTCCAAAGTTCAACCACCAAAGATCAATCAAGATATATTTAATAAGTACCTATCAATAATTTCTAACATCTATTCGACCAAGACCATCTAAAACCGTGGAAGTGCCTTGAGAATAACGGTTGTTCAGTTTCATCTTTCTATCACAACATAGACACTCTAAGTTTAATAAATGATTATTAGATTAAATTGAACCATTGGTAAAAGATGCTTTGCTGTTAACAAAGTATAGCATCTGAATCTGAGTACCCATCCATATTTACACCAAAGGAGAGTTGGGAAGACATAGAAAGTTATAAAAAGTTGACTGGCAAGCCATCCTCTGATAAAACAGATTGGAGTGTTCAGATGTGAAAGGAAAGAACAACTGAGTGGCAAAAATGCTGGGGAAAGTATCTAGTGCAGAGAAAACATGTTTTTGTGAGTCAGGGAAAAGCTCAGCACACTCATTACTTACTGAGTTTTTTATATTCAGAACTGATGCAAGGATAAAAACCTGGCTTGTCTTTGAAAGAAATCCAAGATTCATGCTGGGCAGAATGAGAGAGCAATTATGGCTTTTTTCCTGGCTTGCTCTGAAATATCCTCTTCTTGGCAATTAGTTAATGCCGGGATTCTTTCATAGAATTTAGGTTATATTCTAATATTGGCGTATAGTTCATTCCCAGGCCTATTGCCTTATACAGTATGAAAGTAATAGACATACTTTATATCAAACTGATCTGGAGTGTGATAAAAATCCTTCCCTCCTTTCTGGGGACACTGGCAATATTGTGCCTGCTCCAAATAAGCAAGTCATTCAGCTACAGTCTTCTGATCTTATTATTTTTTTTATTGAAAATTCCCTTAGGCACAGGGACACCCTCTCAGAAAAGAGTATAAAATTATTTTAATAACTGATCACATTTGGATGCTAAAAGTTAAAACAAGAACAATGACCCCCCCCCACAGGACTGCTATTGATATTCCATCAGTCAAGTAGCTCAGCCTACATTGGCAGCTACACAGAGCAGTAGTGAGCATAAAATACAGGAACACAACACTATCTTTTTCTGGCAATTTATTGTAGCCTCCTCTACTCTCTCCACAATATTTTGGAGGACTCCTACTAATATTTTGAGGAATAGATTTCAGTGTGAAAAGAAATTGGAGGAACTGGCATTTTGAGCAACAATCCAATAGTCAATGTCTGTATTCACAATATCATCTACTGGTCATCCTGATCTTTATTTTGCCACTGGGCCCTTTCTGGAGGAAAAAGGAAGGCTGGTGATTTTGCACCTCCTTTCCTCACTTCAGCCCATCTTCCTGATATTATAGTCCTTTCTGAGAATGAAGAACAAATAATGATTTGGAACTAGAAGGAATCTTCAAGGCTGGTTGGTCCAACCTTGAAGTTTGCCAGACAAGAAAATTGAGATTCAGAGAGTTCGATTAATAAGTTGCCCAGTGTGACACCCAATGACAGGATTTGAATATGGCTTCCTGTCTCCTGCTCCAATAGGAACATTGCTGCTACCTTGTTTTAATGATGTTTTAAGTCTTCAAAATATATATTCCCCTTGTTAGGACTATTAGCATTGGTATGGACAAGCATGTCCTGTTTTTCATGTTTACAGGAAAAAAAATTGAGTTTCCTTCTAGGATCCCTTTGTTTTTGGGATGTGTGTGAAGAGCTAATGGGCATTGAGCCCTGATATTTTTACTAGATTCCCTGTTATCTTGATAGGTTGGGAAGAAAATTAGTCACTAAGTCACATTCCTTAGGCTCTTTCCTGAGTCATAGCATTTTGAGAATCTGCTTTTATCTACTGACAAAAGAGAAAATGTGAAATAAATCATCTACATTTCAGGGGCTATGCTAGGTCCCATGGGAGATGCAAAGATACCACAAGTATCATTCTTTTCCTCAAATTGCTTGAAGTTTAGTTGGAAAGACACATTGTATATGCATGAAAATTCACTGATTATCCAGGCTTAGAGTATAATTGGTTCAAAAGCCATTAGATAATAATAAAGAAAGAAAAAGTGGAGGTTTGGGAGGTAATCAGCTTATGAGCTATTCCTAGAACATGGCCTCTTCCTTTGTCAGGAACATTTTCTTTCCTCAACTCTATCTGTTAAAATCCTTACAATCCTTCACAGTATGATTCAGGTACCACATCAATTCTTTCATTCTTCCTATGGCTGTTGGTACTTTTTCTTTGCTGAAATTATATTAGGTTGTATGTGTTTTGTGTTTATAAATCTCTGTTCCTCCATCAGAATATAAGCTCCCAGAAGGCAAGTACTTATTTTATTTTTTTCTCTTTATTCCAAATATCTACAATTTTTTGCACATAATAGGTGCTTTATAAGCATTTCCTGATTTAATTTGATGAGGAAAAGAAACAAACACATCACATTTTCTATTGCTTAAATAAGTTCTGCTTATTATTTCCCCTTGCTCATCCTTGTTGTATGACACTTTGAATTTCTAGTTAACTGATATGGGAAAATCATTGGTTCATTAAATTCTGGGCACTGATAAGTATGGAGTCATGATGTTTGACTTCAATTGTGTGATGATGGCATATCTCATTTGTGATAATTGGCTCAGTAGTTGCGACAAATTATATATGACATGAAAGGTGAGTCACATGGCCAAGACCGAAATTTATTTATTTCTCTCATAGAACTTATTTCATATACTAAATTCATTTTTTCTTTTTGAATGAGTGACTGAATGAAGTAATAAGCGTTGATGTAGGGCTTATTAGTCAAGTATTGTCTCAACTTTTAAAAAATTTTACATGGAAAACTTTTGATTGACTGTAACATAAGAAAAGAATAAAAGGAAAAAAATTCCTCTTGGGCACTTCATCTTGAATAATAAGAATAATCATGGACATTGTACCATAAAAATAGATAATAAAAAGCCCAAGAAGGATTTTTGTTCCAATTAAATTGGCTCTATATGTGAATACAAGTTAGAGAAATTAGCTAAGAATGATACAAAATAATGGCCAGAATGATCTAATGAGCATAACTGAAATGTGATTGGACAATTACTTCAATAAGAGCATTTATAAATACCCTATTTCTATTCCAAATCTCTAA
Source organism: Sminthopsis crassicaudata (assembly GCF_048593235.1). Taxonomy (NCBI): domain Eukaryota; kingdom Metazoa; phylum Chordata; class Mammalia; order Dasyuromorphia; family Dasyuridae; genus Sminthopsis; species Sminthopsis crassicaudata. The sequence goes on along the minus strand of NC_133618.1, from coordinate 31,398,272 downwards.
GGTATGTGTGGATTAGAAATTGTCACCCTGGATTCAGTATGAATTGCGGTAACAGCCTACTTTCTTTTATGCAAGATCATATCTTGCCTGGGAATAGTATTTGGTGGCAAATGATGAGATGATAATAGCTGAAATTTTTAAAATGCCTGAAGATTTGCAAAACACATTCTCATTTTGTTCCTCACAAGAACCTAGGCAAGTTAGCATTATAAGTGTTTCTATCTTACTGCTAAGGGAAACTGAGGTTAAGAGGTCAAGTGAGTCCTTTCTTGATCCTCCTAATTAGTAAGAATTCCCCGTCAAATTATTTTGCATTTATTGATCTTGGTGTATATTATTTTCCAGAAGTAAAATTTAAGCTCCTTGAGGCTATCTGTTGCTTTTAATTAATTTTTTTCTCTTTGTCTCTCCCAGAATTTAACAAGCACGTGTAATATTCTTGGCACTTACATGATTGTTGAATTGAGATTAACTGGTAATCATCAGAGGCAGATTTTAATAGCAGTTGCTCCACAGTCTGAGCACAGCTTTCTTATTGCTATACCATTCTCTCTCTAAGTGGGGGCATGTGCCATCTGATATAGTCTCATGACATCTGATGTAAGTAATAATAATGATGATGACGATGATGATGATAACAATGATAATTTCTAGCATCCATATAGCACTTTAAGGTTTTCCAAATGCTTGGGAAGGGACTGTTTTGCCTCTTTTTGTTTCCCCGGTGTCTAGCACATAAGAGCTTAAACATGTTTATTGATTGACATTAGACTGATATATATTTTTTGGATCTTCCAATAGTCTGGAGAAGTACTATTATTATCTTCACTTTTACAAATTAAGAAACTGAGGCCCAGAGAGGATATGTAATTTGTCCAACATCATACAGCTAATATGAGTGTAAAGTAGGATTCTAGGCACATTGGAAAGAAATTTAATGGGCACAAAAGACCAAGATGAAGCCGTAGTTGCTGAGTTTGTTGCAATGGATCATTGTTGTCAAGGTCATAGACCTTTTCTGTAACTGAAACAAGAATAATGACAACAAGAACAATTCATTAAGCTCATAATGTGAACACTAAAGTAGACACTCAGGGAGATGAATGGTTCAACAACATTTATCAAGTTCTTATTATGTAGGAACCATTATGCTGGGGGCTGGGCTTATAGATACAAAGAAAGGCAGATGCATGGGAGTGATGGGCAAAGAGAAGATGTAGTACAGCCAGCAAAAAAGCTTGGAGTCTGGACCATGGAGTATCTTGTTTGAGAAGTTGCAAACTGGTGCATATAATTGGATCAGAGAAATAAGTAGAATATAAGAGGGTGGCACAGTGGGTAAAGTGCTGGATTTTGGAGTTAAAAAGACTCATTTTCTTGATTTCAAATTTGGCTTCAGATATTTATTAGTTGTGTGACTCTGGGTAAGTAGCTTAACCAAGTTTGCCTAGGTTTCCTCATCTGTAAAATGAATTAAATAATGAATTGGCAAACCACTCCAGGGTCCTTGATAGGAAATGGGGCTGTGAAGAGTCAGACTTGACTGAAAATGACTGAGCAACAACAAGGTATAAGATGTCAAGAAAGGTAGGAATAATTCAGGTTGTGAAAGGGCTTTTAAAATCAAATAGAGGGGGAAAAGAAACCCACAGGAGATCAAACCACTCCAGTATTTTGCTTAGAAAACTCCAAAGGGAGTCATGAAGAGTTGGACAAGTAACAACAACAACAACACTGATATGGTCAGAGCGACTTTTACTTTGATCATTGAATAGAGGATTGATAAGAACAGGCAGAGATCAGGCAGGGAGACCAAGTGTTAGGGGATTAAAGTTTGTACCAATTTGGTGACAAAGTTAGAAGAGAGAAGGGGCATATACAAATATATTATGAAAGTAGAAAGAACTCAGCAAAAGATCAAATTTATAGGTGATTGTCATTTAATAGCTGAGGACCAAGGTTTTGAACCAGGGAGATGAAGAAAATTGTGGTATTCTCAATGATAATAAATTCAGAAGAAGGAAATGATGAGCTCTGTTTTAGAAATGTTAAGTTTGAAATGCCTGTAGAATATTCAATTCATTATGTCATAAAGGCAGCTTGTAATATAAGACTTTTTAAAGATAATAAAACACTTAAATATATTTAAATGTTTAATATATATAATATATTTTATATAATAATATTTTATTTTATATAAACAAATATTTAATATAATACATTTAAAATGTTTAGATATTTAGATCTGAGTTGATCTAAATGGGAGCTGTTGAGATTGCCAAGTGAAATAGCATAGAGGAAGAAGAGAAGAGGGTTCAGGACAGTCTTGGTTAATGAACATGGTCTAGCTGAAGAGATGCAACCTTTTTATAGTGACTGTGTCATGGTTCTCACTTTACAACCAGAAAGGAGCTAAGAGGCCAACTAATGCAATCTTTTCATGTTATGGATGAGAAAAAATTAAGACCAAAGGAAGAAAAATAACTTGTTTAATGTCACAAAGTCAACATCATCAAAGCTTTGAACCTAGGTCCTCTCTCCAGTCAGATTTCTTTTCCCTTTTGACTTCTTGTCACTTGAAATGAGACCCACCCCATGCTACAGTTTTAATAATTCCTTTTTTAAAAAATTATTTTTTTAATTTGGGGAATGAAATAATCATTTCTATAACAATATAACAAAAAAAGATTGCACATGAAACTGCAAATCTATTTTGTATAACTTGCTATTTTTTTACAATATATAATAAAAACTAACATGTAAATTTCTTTTTTTCTTCCCTCCTCTTCCATCCGAGATGACTACCATTAGATACAAATATGTATATATGTAAAATTATACTCTACATGTTCTATTAATCAGTTCTTCCTTTGAATGCTAATAGCATCTTTCTTCATATGTTCTTTTTAGTCGATTTGGGTATTTTGGTAACTTAGAAAGGATGGGATTTGTCATTTCACTGATGCTGGGAATTCCTATGTGAGGAATTTCTCTCCACCAGTGCAGATAGATGGAGGCCTTCTTTGCATAATTATTATATTCTTATTTGCTTAGAAAAAGGCTTTTTAAACTTTTTCTACTTGCACCCCCTTTTCACCTGAGAAATTTTTACACAGCCCTAGGTATATATATCTATATATATATATATATATATATAGGTATATAAAATAGGTAAACAAATCAAACATTTGCTGATTAATAAATCATAAAGAAAAAATTTAAAACAGCTCTTTGGCATACATACATACATACATATATATATATATATATACATACATATATATGTTGAATATCTATAAACTATAATCTATAAACTAATGAGATGGATGTGCTTGTTTATTTTTACATAATGAATGAAATCTTGGTGGAATATTTGATACTTTTTACTGCTGCTACTACTGCTAACCCTAAATTTTTCCAACCACCCATATTCAGTTACATTATGCCATAAGGAGTCATTACCCACAGTTTCAGAAGCTTTGGCTTAGAACACTGAGAGGCTAGGGATCTTGCCCAAGTTGGTATAGGCACTATATGCCAGAGATCAATCTTTAATTCAGGTCTTCCAGGCTCTAAGGCTGATTATTTTATCCATTATGCCAGACTCCCCTCTCTAGAAGGCTTGATCTTGATTTTAAAGCTTGGCTTACTCCTCATTGTTGGAACTGTGTTTTTTTCTTTTTTTCTTGACTCTTAGATCACCCACTTTATACTGTCCATATAGCCTATAGCTCTGACTGTTGCCTCTACACATTTATATCATTATCATCTTGGGCCTCCTTCACTCAGTGAAGCTACACATTGACCAAACTGACAGGAAGTTGCTTGATTTTACCTAATTCTAACTGTGCTCTATGACTCTATTTATTACTCTAGTCATAATGCATCTTTCAAAACCATTTTCTGAGCAGAATTTTGGCTTCAAAGAAGCTCAATAATAGCAAGAGAAACCTTGCAATAGGCAAAGTCAGCAGAGATGTCAGTCAGATGACTAATGGTTCAGGGAGGTCTCTACTTGGTCTTTCAAGAGCTGCTCTTTCCCTTTAGAATAAATTCAAGCAAAGGTTTTTCATTGAAATTGAGGGAAAAAGAAGTTCAAGGTCAGGAAATCACCATTTTTTTTCTCAGGAAGAAAGTAAGGGGGAGACACAAAAAACTTAGGAAGAGTTTGGAAACAAATCTAATCAACAATATGAGATGAGATAGAATGAGAGAGTTTTCAACATTTCTCTTTTGTGATAGTAAATACAATCTGTCTCTATCTCTGTCTGTCTCTTTCTTTCTTTGTTTTGCTATCTTTTGGGGAGTGGTGCGCAGGGGAAAAATCACAGCACATGGGTAGGGTAATAATTAGCCACCCCCTTGTTTGTGCTCGCAACATCTCTTATTCTCGCATTTAGTGAATCCTCTCCCACTTCTTGCCTCATGCTTTTAATATTCCCACAGATAAAGCATTTCCTTCAGCTCCACTCATCTCTATCTGCTGAGTTGTTCTTCCTACTTGACTTCAACTCACAAATACCTAAGCATGTAATAGAAACATTTGTTTCTTTTCTTCACTATATCCTGGCCAGGACTTAAATCCAATTAAAAGGGAAGTCAAAACATCTCCCTTGTTATGTCATGAATTCTTGTTGTGAACAAATGATGAACAACTAGAATAATCTGGGAAGTGACCAATAGCAAAACTGACTATTTTTAGATGTCCTTAAATAGAGTCAGGGAATTAGGGAGCAGTTGAGTCCCCAGCTGGCTCAGGTGTCCATCTATTTCTCCTCTCCAGGGAAGCCATATAGCCCACCAACCACTTCATCGACCTCATGAAACTGACAGTTTGTAGAATGGGAATATACAGAACAGACAATGATAACAACAGCAGCAATGGCAAAAACAAAGTTATACAAGTGTTATTAAAAAGTTACTCCCCCCCCTAAAGTTTTCTTTAAAAATGTCTGAGAGGAAAGTTCATCATGAACTGGATGGATGAGGGACAGGTAACAAGTGAGTTGTACTTTAAAGACTATACAGGAATGTATTGCGTTAAGAAGGGATAGGAGAGCATCCTAGGCGTAAGGGAAAGTGTAAACAAAAGACATAGGCAAGAGAAAGAGGATGTAAGACATTCACATGGACACCAATTCACATTCAATTGAACAAGAGCAGTCTAAAAGAATATATACTTAAAGGGAAGGATTTGTTTCATTTTTGCTTTTTTTAAATTTCCAACTCCTGATATATTGGCCAGTACATAGAGGGTACTTAATAAATACTCATTGCTAGTACTTGCCATGCATTTAATTTCTTTGTACTTATTTATGTTTATCCTCATGTTTATTTAGTATTTATTTATATGTGGTTATGTTGTGGTATAGTGGCTAGAGAGTAGGTTTTAACTTCAGGAATACTTGAATACAAATCTTGCCTCCTGCTCTTATTAACTATGTGACTCTAACAAGTCATATAATCTCTGCCTCAGTTTCCTTATAAGTAAGATGAGCATAATAATCTGAGATTTGTTGTGAAGGTAAAATGAGATAATATATGTAAAGTGCTTAGCAAACCTTAAACATTCACCATTGGAGTTGTGAATGGATCCAACCATTCTGGAGAATAATTTGGGACTATGCTCAAAAAGTTATCAAACTGTGCATATTCTTTGATCCAGCAGTGTTTCTACTGGGCTTATATCCCAAAGAGATATTAAAGGAGGGAAAGGGACCTGTATGTGCCAAAATGTTTGTGGCAGCCCTTTTTTAGTGGCTAGAAACTGGAAAATGAATGAATGCCCATCAATTGGAGAATGGTTGGGTAAATTGTGGTATAGGAATGTTATAGAATATTATTGTTCTGTTAGTAATGACCAGTAGGATGAATAGAGAGAGGCTTGGAGGGACTTACATGAACTGATGCTGAGTGAAATGAGCAGAACCAGGAGATCATTATACACTTCCACAATGATACTGTATGAGGATGTATTCTGATGGAAGTGCATATCTTTGACAAAGAGAAGATCCAATTCAGTTCCAATTGATCAATGATGGACAGAACCAGCTATACCCAGAGAAGGAACACTGAGAAATGAGTGTGGACTACTTGCATTTTTGCTTTTCTTCCCAGGTTAGTTTTACCTTTCTGAATCCAATTTTTCTTGTGCAACAAGAGAACTGTATGGATGTATACACATATATTGTATTTAAGACATACTTTAACATGTTTAACATGTATGAAACTGCCTGCCATCTAGGGGAGGAGGTGGAGGGAGAGAAGGGAAAAGTTGGAACAGAAGTGATTGCAATGGACAATGTTGAAAAATTACCCATGCATATGTTCTGTCAATAAAGAGCTATAATAACAAAATAAACATTCACCATTGCTATTTTTATCTTAGTTGTTGTCTTTCTCTGTTCCCATTTGAATGGGAACTCTTTCAAAACGGGGATAGTTTCATTCTTTGTGCTTTTATTTCTAGTATTGGGCAGAGTATCTGACACTTAGTGAGTGCTTAATAAATGTTTGCTGACTGATTGTAGAGAAATACCTTGCAACAGTACATAGTATAAAGATTTCCCCAGGAACACATGCAGTACAAAGGATCCAAGATACAAAGACCTAAGTTATCTATTCAGAATCGGTACTTATTATCCTCTTACTCGGATTATTCTCTTTTCAAAACAGGGACTTGTGTCAGTATAACCAGCCAAAATTTCAATCATGCTATTTTTAGAGACAGTTTAATAAGCTGGATAGCAAGTAAATAAAATTTTGGAGTCAGGAATATCTGGGTTCAGATCTTGCCTTCGACCCATGGTGGCTCTGTGTTGCTTTGTCTCAAAGTCCCAAGGATTTAAGACTTTAAGTTCCAGAACAATTTCAATTTGCATTCTAGGTAGGGACTTCCTTACTGGCAATTTCCTTATAGCAAATAAAATCACAAGACTACAATCTTCTCTTCCCACCAAAACAAAACCACCTTCTGATAGGCCAGCAGCACAGTTGGAGAAATAATGGTGCCATTCTAAGAGGTGATGATAATAGTGGCTTCTTCTTTGTCCCCACAGCAAAAAAAGTCCAACTTCCTTGATTGTGTAACTACTATCTATGTGGAACAAGACCACTGGCTCAAATAAATCAAATAAATTAAGGAGATTTCTCAAGGCAAAAGCAGAAAGGAATTTTATTATAATCTTGAAATAAAGGGCATCTCCTCCCCACAAGCAGTTAGGGAAGGAGAGGAAAGGCCCAGTTAACAAACAAGGATTATATAGGGGTCTTTGCTAACACTCCCTGTAGCCTGGATCTTTGCTTTGATTAGTTAGGACAAATGACTTCACATTCTTAGTCATAAATGAGGAAAAACTTTCAACCCCACCACATCTTTAGGATCACTAAATTACCTTCTATGGGAGTTTTAACTTTAGTCTCACAAAAAAAGGTTCCATTCCTTGTAAACCATGTGATTTCTAGAGAAAGAAACCTGGCCCTGGGGCCCAGCTGACCTTCACTCAAATTTTACAACACTGTCTCCATCTTGTGTGACAGCTTTCACAATTCACTTCATTTATACCCAAATAGTGGATCCTGAATTATTTGAATCACAATTTGCAAATAACGAGATCCTCAATGATGAAGAATAATTATTTTGAATCCAAAAGTCCATTTGGCAAGTAAATAGTATCAACACTAATAAGATGGGGATAATGTGAGGTGTGAAATCTCCATATATGAAAACACCAATAATCAATCATAGCCAGTTTGAGCTATGGGAGAAAGAACCATGTGGAGAAGAAACAGAAGATTAGAGGGTGATGCAATTCCCAGTGTGCTGGGCCTAGAGTCAGAAGGATTAATCTTCCTGAGTTCAAATTTGGCCTCAGACACTAGCTGTGTGATCCTGAGTTAGTCAATGAACGCTGTTCGAAGTTTCCTCATCAGTACAATGAGCTGAAGAAGGAAATGACAAGCCACTCTAATATCTTTGCCAAGAAAACCCCAGATGGGATCATGAAGAGCTGGACATGACCTAGTAAATGACTGAACAACAATAAAAGAGAAGAAACAGAATTAGAGGCAGGGTTAGGGACCAGAAGAAAACTTCTATCATTCTATTCTAGCTTCCTAAGGATGTTGGTTGGTTAATTAATTTTACAAACATTTATTTCTTTTGGATGTAGAGTATTTTCATAGGTAGACTTGCTAACTTGATCTACATAAGTTGTTCATTTCTGATAACTTCTATTGGTCAAAGGCTGCATTTTTAATGAGGCATGGAGGGAAGAAGGGGTAAATGAAATAAATATTTTTAAATTACTAACAATGTGCCAAGCACTGTGTTAAGCACTTCAAATATTATCTCTTTTGATAATATTCTAATGTATCTAAGTCCCTCTCTTGAGATGTCATGGCTAAATGAGCAGATGTAAATCTATCTAATCCATGATTTCTGCAACTTTCCACATAAGCAGATTATAAGAATGAATTAGCTCTAGATTTGGAATCAGAAAATAATAACTGTCATAGGATTCTAGTTTAGAAATTGAAGAGATGTTAGAGATCATCTTGAGGAATATTTGTTTGGTAGTCTTGTCTGATTGTTTGTGACCCCTTTTGGAGTTTTCTCGGTAAAGATACTGAAATAGCTTGACATTTCTTTTCCCACATCATTTTATAGATGAGAAAACTGAGGTGAACAGGATTAAGTGACTTGCCCAAGGTCAGACAATTAGTAAATATCTTTTGAATTCAGACCTTATTGACTCTCAGCCTACCACTTTACAGTATATATCCACTATACAGTAGATAACTACTATATTGTCTAATTGTCCCAACCTGTTGTGGGGAAAGCAAAACCCAAAAAAGCTAATTGTCTTTTACAAGGTAAGTGACTAAGCTTAGATTTGATAGATATTGTGATTCTAAATTCAGTGATCTTTTTCCTGATTTATGCCATGAAGACCATCCACTGCATCAGATAATCACCTTGACTTTTGTCCTGCCCACTGGATTTAATGACTCAAGAAAAGACTTGTGAGTGTGCAACTCTGCTTCATTCAAGAGATCCACTTTATGCTTTGATTTTTTTTTTTTTGTCTAACACAGTATCTGGTTTTTAGTGTAGGCTTAATAAATATTTGCTGATTGAATGACCATAGAGAAATACCTTGAAGAACAGTCCAGAGTGTAAGTGAAGGACAAACAACAACAACAACAAATGTTGGTTCATCATAATATTTCAGGATACTCTTGCTTCCTGTTCTCTTGGGTATCTCCAAATGAACCTTTGTAGATTCCCACTTCCTTCTGTCAATCATGATTATGTTCTTTTTCTGTCTTTTTTCATTCTGCTTTGGAGGTTTCCATTCTACACCCAGTGTGAAGAGATCACTGGGATGTCTTAGTTTAGACATGTCATTTCTGATCCTGGTACAATGTGGGGATTCATGGGGCTGCTTTTGGATCTTCTAGATTGGGCTGCCTTGGTGCTTCTTCTAGATTTCTTACATGCCTTCCCTTTGAGGGCTTCTCTGTCTCTCTCTCTCTCTCTCTCTCTCTCTCTCTCTCTCTCTCTCTCTCTCTCTCTCTCTCACACACACACACACACACACTCTTTCTCTCTCTCTCTCTCTCTCTCTCTCTCTCTCTCTCTCTCTCTCTCTCTCTCTCTCACACACACACACACACACACACACACACACACACACACACACACACACACACACACATACCTAGGAAGTGTTAAGTGCCTGAGACCAGGTTTGAATTCGGGTCCTCCTGACTTCAGGGTGGTGCTCTATCCACTGCACCACCTAGCTGCCCTGAGGGCTTCTCTTAAATCAAAGGATCTGTTTTTTTAGATCATGGACTTTTTTGAAAATCTTTTGAATCCTGTGGACTTTTCCTCAGAAGAATGGCTTTTAAATGTTGAAGGGATGCTGAATTTTAGTTGGAAGTTAGTGAGAATAAAAATGTACTTTTCCCACTTAAGTTCATAGCCTCCCCTCTTAAATATAGACCTCACTTTAAAAACGTAAACATAGTGAATCAAGTTGACTATTGGCCTTAACTAATTTTTCTTGGAAGCCATTTTATTCCCAGCAACATACTCTAATACTTATCAAATATGACATATTATAAGGTACAAGGAGGTGGACAAATGTGGGGGTAGAAGAATTGTATTAAATATGTATAATGAAACTGCTCAAGGAAACTTCATATTTAAGCCTTTTTGCTGTTATTGTTGTTGCAAAATATATGTGATTGCATTGGTCCAGGGAGTGGTTTTTGGTTGTTGTTGCTTTAAAACACTGAAATGCCACACTACTATATAACTTATAGACTTAGGAATGTGCCTGGAGTAGTAGGAGATGAAATGGTTTGCTTAGGGTCATACAGCCACAGCCAAAGGTGGGATTTAAATTTAGGTCTTACTCCCTCTGAGATCTTTAGCCAATACATAACATTTGTGGTTTCCATTAATAATAATGTTAAATTCAGATAGTGTTAAGAAAAAATGAAAATGGTTACAGTTTGGTTTTCTTCACCATATACATTTGTTTTCACACCCCCCTTTTTAAAAATTTCACAAAGAGGAGGGATAAAACTCATCCTCATCTGAAGGAAGTAAAGGTTATTTACCTTTGGGAATTTACTTTCATGTCTGCATTGAGACTAGTGTTTTCTTTGGTAAAATAATGATGAGAATTCTCTCCATTTCTCCTGTCTGGGCTTTAGTTTCCTTTCCTTTATTCACCCCCCAAATTTATTTTATTTAAGGAAAAAGCATAATAAAAAAAAAAAAACAAAACAGAAAAAGAATACAAGGCAAAATGAAACAAAACACAAGAGAACATTGTCATGTGGCTAGCAGAACATAAGAGAAGATTCAAAAATATATAACAATAAATACCAGTTCAAGAAAGAATATATATTAGGAAAAGATATTATATTGCTATATATGAATATACTTTACTTCCTTGAAAATGATTCTTTTGTTCTCTGCTGTGCACATTTTTTACTTTATTAAGTTTTGTTTGCAGAAAAATGAGATTATTGGAAAAGATAATCCCTAATATCCCATTCAGCTTTAATATTATAGTATTTTAAATTTTCCATAAGAAAACTGGAAGTTTCAATAGACAAAAGAACTGGCCTCATAGCCAAGAAGACCTAGATCAGTTCTTACATTTTATATATCTCATATCTTTAAGCTATGGAAAGTCACAATCTCTGCACTCCAGTCAGATCTCAATAATTAAATCTGACCTCAGACATTTTAACACTTCCTAGCTGAGTGATCTTAGGCAAGTCACTTAACCCTAATTGCCTTGCAAAAAAGGAATTGATTATATGACGGAGGAGACACTGGCAAAGGACCTCCTAGCAGGGCATGCCCTTATCAGAGAAGATTCTGTGCTCTATGAGCAAAGCAGAATTGAAGTACCTCAGAATGAACATGAGATACAAAAAGTTAGAGAATCCACCCCAAATGTTCATGGAGAGTATTTTTGTCTGATCTAGGGCAGAACGCTCTTGTATTGGTTTGATTAGCCACAGGTGGACATAGTAACTTGACTCTAACAGAATGATGTCATTTTCATCTTCTCCCAGTAAGGTACAGAGAAGATGCCAGTCTTCATCTATAGAGCAATATCCAAACAAAAGTGTCTTCCATTGATGAAATCATGGCTGTGTTTTTTTTTTTTAAATCACATTTGCTGGCTCTCCATACTGGTACTTTTTTGGGGAAATGGGGTGAGAATGGAAGAGTACGTTACCCTACATAATCAAAGCAAGCAACCTGGAAGAAAGTCATTTTTTAAATTTCTTCTCATAGTTATGAGGGTCTTTTAGGGGACAGCTGGTACAACCTATGCCTAAATAAATATTCTCTCTATGGCAAAACTGACGAATGGCCATCCATCCTTTTCTTGAAGACTGCCAGTAAGATGGATCTCATTACATCTCAAGGTAGTACATTTTCCTTTTGGGTAGCTCTAATTGTTAGCAGATAGATTGGTTTCTATGACTTTTGTTTTGTGTTTGCATGGATATCTATCTTTATGGTTAAATTCTGCAAATTAAATTTTCCATTTTCCATCAGCAAATCTTTGTGATTTAAAAAAAATCTAATATCCCTGATGCTGGCTATTTGATCAAGCTAATGAGGTCAAGGTCCTGGGCCAGTTCTGTGTATGGGGTTTGTTCCTTCATTCTTGGCTAGCATCCTCACTCCTGCTCAGCAATTTTACCTGTACATACAGCAAGCCTCATATAAACCATTAATGGGTGGAAACCTGGGGAATATGGGAATATATATTCTCACTGTTGGAAAAAAATTCAAAATAACTCTTTTCCTAATGGCAAATCTTAAGTGCTATCTTTATGCATAAAAACAGTATCTTTTTTATTACTCTGTTACAGAGAATGGAACGATGTGGGGAGAGCAGAAAGGTAGGGAAGATGATATTTGGAAACAGAGGGAAATAAGACAGAGCTTATGGTCTGAATGCAACTTTTGCAACCTAATGAATTCTGAAAACTATTTTCAAGGCTCCTTAAACTTTAATTAATTTCCCAGAGATTAGAAGATGGCCCAGACTTTGGGCTGAAATATTTCCTCCCTGAATTAATTACGCAGGTAATTGCTTAATTCTCTAATTCACTTTGCTAGTAGAGACAGCTGGTAAATTCTTGGAGTGAAATGACTAGTCATCTGAATTCCAGCCCTTGAAAAGTGACAATTATATTCAAAGATACATCAAGAGAAAGGGGAGAAATTAAAATAATTATCTGAATGTAAATGATTAAAAAATCAAAGCTACTAAAAGCCTAATTTTCTGCCCATTTTAAGCAAAAGATAATCTGATATTCGAGCCATCTTCATATATTTTGGAATCCTCTTTGATTTGCATGGATCCATAAGAAGTTAATATTCTTCTTCGATATGTATAGCATTATAAAATGAATCCTTCTTAAACAACATTTCAATTCCATTATCATCCTACTCAAAAACCTTTTATGGCTCCTCACTCTTGAGAAGACAAAGTCCATATTCAGAAACCCCAACAATCGGGTGCCTATCCTGAGAGTCTTAACTTCCCAAATGATTTTATTTTATTTTACTAAATAAAAGGCTATATTTTGTTTCATTTCTTACCTAGCCTTGATCACTGAATGGACATGTACTCAGTCAAAGTGAAATCTAGGTAAGACCTTACTTTTAAAAGGGCCTTCTCCAATTGTCCTGATCTATATCTGTCTACTGGACCTGGGTGGCTCCAGAGGAAAAAGAGAGGCTGTTGATTTTGCACAGCCTCCTTCTCTTCCATTCAATTGACTTGCATGTCACAGTGACATCACCTCCTTGATATCATGATCCTTTTTGAGAGCGAAGGACAAACAACAATAGCAATGACTCTCTATTCAGACTGAAATAAAATATAAACTCACCATGGATAAGATCTTCCACAATCTGACTATACAAGCTTTAACAGTATTATTTTTGGGGGGTTAGAACCAAAGCATTTGAAGTAGCTCCAAATATAGGGCATGGAGGCATTGGTGGCAGATGAAGTACCGATAACTCCTAGAGTGCTCTACATCTAAGGATGATAACCACCTAGTTAGAAAGATATTATAGTGAGACTTTGTGCTAACACTAGGCATAAAGCTGGGGGCAATTTGGCAACTCTTTAGTTCATCACTCAGTTCCTGATTGCAGTTCCAGGGTGAAGAGGAACAGTTATGTTCTGCAACAGTGAGGGAGCAGAGGTCCTACATGAGTAAGGGCCAGAGAATAGATTAAGAACATAATAACCAGAATTTTCTCCAGATCACACTACTTTGGAAGCACTGAAAACCTACAGACTTCCAGATCTAGCCATAGAAGTTAAGGCTAGTAATCTCCTAACTCTAAGCGGTGAGCAGAATCATTTTCTAACACAAATCCCAAAGTTAAGAAATAACTAGAAAATGGCAAGCCAACAACAACAAAAGAACATGAGTTCCTTGGTGGCTCCTATGGTGACAGAGAAGCTCAAGACAGAAATTGAGAAAGAGACAAAGAGAAAATAAAACATCTATAAGCAAAGCCTCAAAATAAAATGCAGATTGTACACAAGTTCAATAAGAATTTCTAGATAATCTTATTTTAAGTTTATATTCAAGAGCTAATTTTAATTTATATGTTATCTTTACCTCTACCAACCAGCTAGTTTTCTCCCTCCTAAACTACTTTGTATTTAATTTGTTCTCTTCATATTTATGCACTACGTATTTATAATGTACTTGTCTCAGAATATAAGATTCTTATGAGTAGAGATTATTTTCTCATTTATATTCTCAGAATGTCTATTGTACTGTAGGCATTAACTAAATGTTGGTTGATTATGTAACACTTGGTGAATGGGGGGAATACATTCACTCAGTAGCAACTCACATATCTTACAGATGAATATGAATATGAATTCTCCAAGAAAGACCTCTTCTATGTAATAACACTGAACTTATCTCAGGGTCTTCAAAAAATCATATTGTTGGAGAATACCCAGACCTTGACTCTAGCATACAGCAATGTGTTTCCATTTACACAAACCAGCAATTCACATAATGACTATTTTGGATGTAAAACATAGTCATTTGCCAAGAAATATGGCAAAAGAAATAATATAACAAGTACTCACAAATTAAAAAAAATACAGATATGAGAAATACACAAAAATCCATAAATAAGCTGAAGTCACAGTCTTGCAAATATTTAATCATTATCGCTGGGTAATAGTGGGGTGACCTCTCTGGTAGAAATCAAACAACAAATACATACAAAGGAAGAAAATCAATGTATTTTGCGAAAGCACAACTCTGTTACAGAATTTGAGGTTCTTTGCCCTTCCAGGAATATGAGAAGGTTAGCTAAGTAATGTCATATGTAGAATGTTGATTTATAGTCAAGAAGAGTTGAATTTTGAGTCCTTCCATGGGAAAGTTACTTAAGCCACATTTTTCATATCTATAAAATAGAGATAATATAAATATTGAATGTATAAGGCAAGAGTGAAGTCAACCTGGAAAATAGATACAGAAGAGATAATTTTAAAATTTTTGGCTTATCTGAAGGCCATGACCAAAAAAAGAGCCTGGATAGCATTTTATAAGAGGTCATTAAGAAAAAAACTGCCCCAATATTCTAGGAACAGAGGGGGAAATACTTATTGAAAGAATATATACATCACCTTTGAAAAGAGGGTCCACAAAGAAAACCCCAAGGAATAGTGTTGCAAAACTCCAAAGCTATAATCTCAAGGAAAAAAAATATTGCAAGCTGCCAGACAAAAACAATTCAAACATCAAGAAGCAGCAGACAAGATTATCCAGAATCTGGCAACTTCTACAATAAAGGATCAAAGGGCCTCAAATACCATCTTGGCTCTACCTTCAGAACTCTGGCCTTATACATTTCAGGTTTAATAATAATTAATTAAGAAACATTTTTAAAGTGTACCAATATATCAGGCTCCATGCTAGGCTATGGGTATATAAATATTAAAAAATTGTCCTTTAAGTGCTTGAATTCTATTAGAGACAAAAGAACATATATAAGTATATTCAGAATATTAAAAAAATGAATATGATGTAGTAAACGGGAAGAAAACCTTCATGTAGAAAATAGTGCATGATCTGAGTCTTAATAAAAGCTAGAGGTTCTAAGAGACAGGTGAAGTGCATGGGATAACTTAGTAGGAACTCAAGTAGCCTTACCCTCAAAGAATGCTGGGGAAATGGAACCAGAGAGTCTTTGTGTATCATGCCTGGTTTTCTGTGAAGATAATTAAACTCTGCATGCTACCAAATGAAATGGTTCATGGATATTTTCTCAAATGATATTTAAGAACTAAGAAATGCTAGAGAAAAATTGCAATACTTGGTTTAATGGTGGTGATGATTATACTATCTAATGGTATTTAAAAACTAACAAGGGGTAGAGAAAAATCACAATTCTTGGTTTGACTGTGTTACAGTCTTAAAAATGACTACTTTTTACATTAAGTGCTTAATTGCCATGGAGCAAAATAACAATGAAGCCTATCATGTTAAATATTGTTTGCTTAATTTTGTTGCAAGTTTAATTTGATTACAACACTAAACTCATTTTATATTTACTCAACCTCCATAGAATTATTATTTTTTCATGAGCATAGCCATCTGCTCATGGCTTGAAAGAAATTAGAAGAAGTATTGCTACTGAAGGAAACCTATGGTTCATAGAACCCCTAAGTAGCCACTCATTTGACATATGGCTTAGCTCTAAACTGGATCTCTTGGTCTGTCACTGACTTGGACAAAAATCTCTGTGCATCTTTGTGGCTATCCTTGTGATAAATACGTATCTCTATCTACTAAGTTCCCTTTAGAAGTAATTTTCTTTTTCTAAGATTACCTTTCTAGGTTTTAAAGCATATATGTTGTTCTTGTTCAATCATTTTTTAGTCATGTCCAACACTTTGTAACCCCATTTGAGATTTTCTTGGTAATGTTACTGGGGTGGTTTCCCATTTTCTTCACTAACTCATTTTACAGATGGGGACACTGAAGTAAAAAGGGTTAAAGATTCCAATTCCAGAACCTTATCCATTGTATTATTTAGCTGGCCTTTTAAAGCATATTAAAAACGACAATTTATTAAAACTATTTGTGGTTTGATAAATTTTTGTTCTAAAATTTGGTAAATAAAACAGACCACAGATCCACAAATTATAATAACAGAAAAGCAGTATTGTGATTTGGAATGTGTAGGATATGAGCTATTTTTGAGGAGAGACAGCTTATAAAATTATTAGAATTATTTTATCTCATTAAATAGCTCAATATAATAAGTAAGTAAATATGAGTAGTATTGATTGACTAAAACATGTCCCCATAATTATAATATGTATATACATATATATATATTTATATTTATCATATATAATGTTATTTTACTAATATAAAATACAGATTCATTAAAATTTTACTGATTTAATAGGATTCTTCTGTAATCATTGATTTTTTCAATCACTGGATAATAGCATAACTACTATTATATGGAGGTTGGGGAAATCTTTTGATCCTATCAAAGGGTGCTTATGTCTAGTCTAACAGAATCAGTAAGCCAAAAAGGAATAGTGATTATCTCTGAGTTATGTTGGGGAGGAATGCTCCTGAATTAGTGAGAGGAGGTTAGACTCTATTGTCTCTAATATCTTTTCCAATGTTGAGCTTTCATAATTCTATAGAATAACCAGCTCCGAAAGGAGGTACAAATTTAAAAAAATGAGGAATATTAACAAACACGCAAGGATATGAAATAAGCGGAGCATGCACTTTGCCATACACATTAATATATCAATAAAAATGTTCATAGCATCAAAATGTGTGGTTTAAGAAAGGAGGCTTGATCTGGAGTCAAAGAACTTGTGTTCAAACTTGGGCCATCTTTTTTTCATTTTTTGAAGCTCAGTTTCCTCATTGTAGAATGAAGAGATTGATCTAGATCAACTTTGTACTACCTTCCAGGTCCAAATCTATGATTCTGTTCAAGGCAGGGATGAGTTGCATTGGATATAGTGCATTGCTAGAGTTAAGAAGATTTGAATTCAAGTCCAGCCTTGAATGCTTAATAGCTGTGTGACCTAGGCAAGTGACTTAACCTGTCTTGTGTAGGAGTGACTGCAGCACCCACAAACTTAATTTGAGCTTAATTATGAAATGAAATGGGGCACTTGTGAATCATTGAATGAAGGAGATTAATATTGTTCTGATGTATCTTACATATGGTGGCTTTTAGCTTGTCTGAATTCAGCCCTACTCATCTCTAACAAAATTTGGTCAATGACTTATTGACCAGAGATTATAACTCACTTGTCTTAGGCACCCATCAAGTTTGAGAGTTCCAATACACTTTATAGGGACCTTTTATTCCCTCTGGACAAGAAGCTCATTAGGTAAGCTGTGGCCAACTAGGTGGCACGGGAGGAGGAAGTCAGGGAAAATACATAAGGAAAATGCTAATTTTGTCATACTGTTCTGTGCCTCAGTTTCCTAAAATGAGCATAATAGCAACACTTCCCTCTTAGGGCTGTTATGAGGCTGAAATGTGATCATTTTTGTAACAGTTTTAACATTATGCTTGGAATGTAGTAATTGATGTTTGTTTCATTCTTCTTTCCTATAACTACAGACAGGATTTATGATTTTATTAGTATAGAGAACTTACAGGAAGTCTCCTTCCATGATTGCATATCTCATTAGGACTATGGAAATTTGCTCTAATTCAATTCAAAAAGCATTTATTAATTACCTAGCCTAGGAATTTATTGGTGAAAATAAAAATGTATTCTCCTCAAGATGCTTATATTATACTAGAAATTAAATACCTGTACCATACAGAATTGAAGTGACTTGGTAAAGGTCCCATAGTTAGTGATCATCAATGATGGGACATGAAGCCCAATATTAGAACATACTGCCCTTCCCTCCCTTTCTCTTTCAGTTTCTCTCTCTCTCTCTCTCTCTCTCTCTCTCTCTCTCTCTCTCTCTCTCTCTCTCTCTCTCTCTGTATGTCTCTCTCTGTCTCTCTCTCTCTGTCTCTGTCTCTCTCTCTCTCTCTTTGTCTCTCTCTCTCTCTCTCTCTCTCTGTCTCTCTCTCTCTCTCTTACACACACACACACACACACACATACACACACATATATATATTCATATATATGAATGGGGGATAGAAAAGATATAATATCAATAAGTTATCCTTTTTATATGAAAGTGCTTTATTATGGTTTTAAATGTATGTCAAATTTTTATTAGATAAATTTATATTACATAAATAATAGCTATTTCTTTTTAACAAGGTCTCAACTTTTACCAGATATGCTTAGTTTATTTTCCTTATCACTTTTTCTGTTGGCTCTGCTATGATGAAGATGTAATATCTAAGTTTTATTTGAAGTTCACATATATTTTATCTGTTTTAAAATTAGCCCATTTCTTCTTAGTACTATGGAAGTGGAGAATTGGAAGTTATCTGATTGATGAACAATAAAAATGCTGTAGAGCAACAAAAAATAGAACAGAAACAAAACATTTCAACCATAATGTAGGGCAGCTTCAATGTAATCTTTCCTCCTTCAGATCAGTATCATAATGATCATCCAGAACTTTGTGGATTGTTTTGCCTTGAGTTTTCAAGAGTGGCTATGAAATCAATTATATGCTTTTCAAATACACACTTACTTCTCAGTAAATACAATTTTGACTATTGAGATCTCTAATTCCATTAATGATACAAGGACTGGAGAAATACTAGATCAAAAAGCCAATGAGTTTACTCTGTCAAATGACAATCTGTATATACATATATAAAATATAATGTATAATGTTATAATTAATGTTATTTAATAATATATCATACCCTAGCTATCTATCCATCTATCAATAGCTGTCATTTTCAGTCAGTCAAGTAAAACCTTCCCTTTCAATAAAGTAAAACAAATGAAAGCAAAATAATCAGTCCTCTGATGTTCCAATTGGTTACCACCAAGTAACTTGTACACTAACACTAAGTTTTCAGAATTTGGATTGGATAAAGGGGAAATGAACATTTTGGAAATATGGCTATCTGGCCATATGTACCACTTTTTCTGATTAGAAGGAAGGAAAGAATCATAGCATCAAGAAATTTAGAATTGAAAGGCATATGAATGGTGATCTAGCCAAAGGCCTACAGAAGAGAAAATGAAACACAAAGCTACAGGTAGCACACAGCAAAGCCAGGATTCAAGTTAGTTTTTATGACTCCAAATCTAATGCTCAATAGTTGACATAAACATAATCTTCTTGGGGTATTTTCTTCTTCCTAATTTTTGTCAGAAGTGTTACATCCTTTCCATCTCACTTCCCAATTTCATTGTCTCCCCAGAGGATTATCATGTTTTTCTTAAAGGTTCTGAGGAAATTCACTAGATACTAGAATTTTTTAGTACAGATACTAGTAAGCCCCTGCATAATGTGCCCTTGATTATCATTCAGACTTATTTAGCTTCAGAAAGAATATTTATTAAAAAAGGTATATAAAAACAGTTATACAAATGATTCCATCAAACTAAAACTGGTGTCCTTGCCCTTTGCACTCAAACAGTCCTTGGAGAGAATGGGTTCAGGTATTAAATGATGGGAACAATATATGTATGAAATCTGTGTGGCTCACAACTCTTGGTTACTGGAAATCTTCTCTCTTCATGGAATCCTCATGATATTCCCTCTAGGTATAGATAGATTTCTTTTTTAGCTTCAATGGCTAACAATCTTATGGAATCTCGAAGCTTTTTTTTTCCTTAGTGTGTCATTTGTCTTTGATGTGACCCTCATCTCTCAGTGGAGACATTGTCATCAGTCACTGATGTTTGGGGTATCCTGCCTTGTCATTGTTCATTTTTTTTTCCAGCCAAGTCTGACTCTTTGTGACCCATTTTGGATTTTCTTGGCAAAGAAACTGGAGTGTTTTGACATTTCTTTTTCCAGTTCATTTTATAAATAAGAAACTGAGGTAAATAGGGGTAAGCAACTTGCCTAGGGTTACACAATTAGCAAATGTATGAAATTGGATTGGAATTCAGATGGTTCTAGGCCTACTACACTATTCATTTTAGTACTCAATGTGAGTGTCCTGGTGTCTTGCTTCTGACATGAGTTAACCATGCCAGTAATGCTGTTAAGTCTCTTAAGTTTTCTCACTTTTTATTGGATGTCAACTGGTTAATGCCCTTTTCCCAATCACAAAGTCAAGTAATTTTTTTAGTAGGTCTCCACTGATGAGTTCAGCCACCATTCAAATAGTCTGCTATTGGAAATAAACAATATCCCCCCTCAAACAACAACAACAACAACAACAACAACAACAACAACAACAACAACAACAACAACAACAACAAACCAAACAAAAATCCTGATTAACTGATTTGCTGAATTATACATAAATTTAGATGTATCTATGACTTTTAAAAAACTGGTACCAAGACTTTTCTAGAGTGAAAACCATCTGCTCTTATCTAATGAATTTCCATTTTATAGATGAGCAAACTGAGAAGATATTTCCTAGTTACATCAGCTATGGCCAGAGCGGGAATGAGGTGGAGAAAAGTCTGGTTAGATAATCATTCCATTCTTGAGGCACACAAGAAGGGCAGTATTTGCAACTGGAGCTGGAGTAGGGAAAGAGAGAGGAGTTTAAGCAGGAGCAGGAATAATATAGGAACAGAAAGAAAGGAAGAAAACAGGCTTTTATTAAGGACCCACTATGTGCAAAATACCATGCCAGTGCTTTACAATTATCTCCTTTGATCCTTAAGTTGCTGTTGTTTGTCCTTCAGTCCTCACAACAATATTGGAAGGTAGGTGTTATTGTCCTCATTTGACAGATGAGGAAGCTGAAGCAGACAGCAGTTACATGATTACTATTCCAGAGTCACACTATTATTACGTGTCTGAGGGCAGATTTGAACTCTGGTCTTTTTCACTTCCGGCCTACCCAACCTTCTTTCCATTGTGCTACCTAACTTTTAGGGAAATCAAATTCTATCTGTATGTGAAGTTGTTTGGGTGGGTGGGTGGGGGGTGAGAAGTGGATCTCTATGGATCTCAAGTCTAATGCTTTTCCCACCAGCTTCCACAGTTGAAACATAGGCCTCTGCAGTGTCTGAACAATGCTAAACTTGCTACTGGTTCTTCCTGGCTTTGACCCTCGTTTCCAGCTTTGACTCAGGATCTGCTGTATCTTGGATCCAAGCTCTGTCAAAGTTGTGAATTCTGACTTTAAATTCTGGTTGTAGACTTTGGCTGCTTACTTGCTACCAGTGATGAATGGAAAGGAGTTCCATTTCCTTTTTCTAGGAATACTTTTCCTTCTACTCCTTAAATCTTTGTCAATTTTGAAAACTTGTGAGCCCAATTAAACCCAAATAACATTTTGTCAAATTCCCTTCCCCACTTTCCATTAATTTTTAAATCTATGAGGATACTATAGAGGGATTAATCCCCGTTATTATTCATTGAATTTAGCCCATTAAATTTACATTTTACTGATACCACATGATAGCTGGAGATCCTTGAGACCCTTCATTTTGATTCCATTGAAAGAAAAAAAGCTTACTTTGAATATTTGGAGATGAAAATCATAGGTTTACAGAAAGAAGGTATCTTAAAGGTCCAATTCACTCATTTTACAGAGGATGCTGTAGCCCAGAGAGGGTGTGACTTACCCAACACTACACAATTATGTTGCAACATGTTGCAACAGTGGCAGAATTCAAATTCAGGTCTTTGTATTCAAGAGCTAGGACTCTGTTTACCGTGCTAGGTTGCATCCTCATTTTAAAGTTCAGAAAAAGCTAGGTTTGAACTGGCAAGTTTTTGCTGGAACAAAATGCTAATTTAAACACTGTAGTTTCCAGTAAGCCATTGCTTTCTAAATTCTGCTAAGACCCTAGAGTGGTTAGATGTATCACAGAGAAATTTAACTTCATTCAGAGTTTTGTGTGGAATGAATCATGTTGGCTTACTACTTAAAACTATGGCTTTTTTTTGGTCATTATACATAATATGGTTCAATTCAACAAACATTTATTAAGCACTTACAAAATCCCAAGCATTGTGCTATGTACTAGGAACATAAAGATAAAATAAGGTTGTATCCACTTCCATTCTAGGAGGATGAATGGAACAGGTAAGCCAATGTAAGGGGATTGACAGGGAGATCCTGGGGTTAATTTGAACAGTGCTACTAGCCTTGGGAGCTATTTCAATCATAATCTCAATCCAATCTCTAGACTAGGATGTGGAAAAAGTCTGGTGCAAGGGAGAAATTGTTCTTTTTTTTTCCCCCTCAACTTCTGCCCTCATACTAAGAGGTTTCAACATACGCATCAATTCTCCTTCAAATTCAGTTGCTCACAACTCACAAACTATTTTTTTTCACAAACTATTTCTCTACTCTATCTCCTCAATGTACAAAAAGTCGTATCCTGAATCTTTGTTACTACTGAAGAATTTTCTAGAATGCTGTGTCAAAGTTAAAGATTTGAAAATAGAATTTGATCTACTACCTAGCAAAAGTAAGAAAAGAATAATGGGTAACTCTCATGCTTAATTGATACTTATACAATGCTAAGAGATATGGAGTAAGGACCCTATTTCACTGATTTTATCAGTAGGATTTGTTATAAATCCAGAAAAAATTGCAAAAGGTAAAACACAGGGATAAAATTGTGATCTACTCCATTTTAGAAACTGTTGAATGCATGCGATCTATTATATTATTTTATTATTAATTATATTATATCTATTATATTATTAATGTGGCTATGATTTTTTTGACCAGAGTAGTCTCCCTCCTTGCTATTGTATCTCATCTTGGACATATCCTTTCAAACATATTTAAATAATCATTATGAATACTTTCCTCTACTTTAAAAGATATTATGTGGGTATCAATCCAACACTTAGGGTGTCCATCCTCCTGTATATGCTTTTGGTGATCTCTTTTTCATAGTTTCTAAAATGTCACATAATTGTGGGCAATATTCTACAGCTTACTTATTCTGTATCTATCTGTTTTCCCTGGTTCATCTGTTTTGAAATTGTAGTGTCCATTGATTAGCAAGCACATAACCATCACTTGAAGAAACTCATTAAACAGTTGGACTGTGGGGACATGGAACAGCTTGGGATCATTGACATACTGAGCAATTTGGCAAATATAATCAAGCTTCTCTCTTCCTCTATTCAATTCTGTGCCTAACTTCCTGTGCACATTATTCAGCTGCATTATGCCTGTCCAAGATATATAAGAGCATGAGATCATTCTTTTAGAGCTGAAAGAAATTTTTACAACATTTTTTCTGTTCCTCTCTACCATAGTTCACATATTTGGAAACTTAACAGGGACTTGACCAAGGTCATGAGATATTTTGATTAAAATCCAGCATTCTTTTATTATTTCATATGGTAGTAAAACCCACAGAAACATCACAAAGGCTCGTTGAATTGAATATCTAAAAATGGTTTTAGTTTACTAAATATTTTCTAATTACATGTAAAAATATTTAACATTCATTTTTTTAAACTTCGAGTTCTAAATTCTTTCTCTTCCTTTCATCCCTCCCCTAACCTTGAGAAGGCAACCAATATGATATCAATTATATAGGCAAAATCATATAAAACATATTTCCATATGAGACAATTTGAAAAAGAAAACCTAAGAAAAAGGAAGAAAAGAAAAATGGAATCATTGAATTTTGATGGCTAAATCCAATGGGATTTTCTCTATCTTCATTTATCTTGTCTTCTCTGCAGCCTTTGACATGATCATTCACTCCTCTTTGATACTCTCTTCTCTCTAGGTTTTGGGGATACAACTCTCTCTGGTTCTCTTCCTATATATCAGATCATTCCTTCTCTATCTTATTGGCTCCTCATCTAGCCATAGACATCCCACAAGACTCTGTCCTGGTACTGTTCTCTTCTATACTACTTCACTTGATGATTTTTATCAATTTCCATGAATTTAATCATCATCTTCAGAATAGTAATTCTTTAATTTATTCTTCTCCATATGCCCTGCTTACCTTTAATTTTATAAGTCAGTTAGTGGCTTTCAGATTGGTTGCTTGGTTGGTGGTGGTTGTTGAAGAAGACCAAAATGACATCATATCAGAGTTGAGTTACAGTGTGTCCCTCTGAGACTAATCATACTAATGCGAGCTTGGATGCTCTGTCACAAGTCAGACATGAATAGTCTTTATGAACATTTGGAATGGTCATTCTAACTGTATATTTCATGTTTCTTCTGAGCTAATTCATTTCTGCTCATTGAGAACATCACTTTCTCTGATAAAGGCAAATCTATTGCTTATTTTTTACTTATTTTCATCCTTGGGGGCACTTAAAAATAAAGTATAATGATAATACAAGCATGAATGCTTCCAGATAATAGTGCATAGAGAAATGGCTTTGAATATATAAAGATCAGGATTCAAATCCTACCTCTGATTGTGGGATCCCAGGCAAGGCAAGTCACTTCTCACTAATGTGGGCAGCTTTGTAAAACTGTAAGTTTCAGAGAAGATACACATTGATTTTCATTGTAGAGGAAGTTTCCTTATCTGAAAGTCCCTAGATCTTATCATAATACACATAGTCGAATGCTCTAGGTTGGCATATCTACAGAGAAGCAGCTAAAGAAGGAGATGATTACAATTAATTTGTGATCATTTAAAATCTGGAATTTAACACCAATTAAAGTTACTGGATTAAATTAGGGAGTTTGCAATTTGTCTATACCTTGAATGAATCCTTCTAAATCTTATAGATTCTATTATGGCTAAATGATTTTAAATCTGAAACTTCTCCTGGGAAGAAACTTTTTTTTTTAGTCTTCAAATGAAAAAAAAAAGATTCCAAAGTCATTGGAGAATAAAAAGAAATTTGATGGGGTTATGTGGAGTTTAGATCTTCTTCCCCATTCTCAGGTCCTTCCTAAATGAAGTCATGGAGGTAATGCCTGAAGTTTGATCTTTTATCATCGTACTTTATTTAAGCAGTTATAGGCTAGGAAAAATACACAAGATCTTTAATTGGTGTATAACAATGAAAACATTCTTTTGTTTGTTTCTCTATTTAGGGAGTTCTAAAAGAAAATCTATTTCAGCGTTAATGTTCTGGGAATTTTTAAGTCAGTAAAATTTGTTTAGTAACTGTGAGCATTTTCATGTAAACATCTGGAATTGGTTAAATCTAATTTGGCTACATCTGTGCTTCTCCTTCCCTCCCTTCCCATGCCATGTTATTATTTTTTTTTTTTTTTACTCTCTCTGAAGAAATTGGAAAGATGCTTTTTTTTTTTTGAATTCTTAAGGTCTGTTTGCCTGGTTGATCTAATTTCCTAGGGAACTGAGACCATAATGTGTCCATTCTTACTAATGTTTCAAGCCTTCACAAGGAAATAATATAGTTTAATGGATAGAGCACTGTGCTTGGAATTGAAGGTTACTGAGATTGAATCCCAACTCAGTTACTTATTCATTGTATGACTGAGCAACTCAGTTACTTCATCTCTAAAATGAGAATTTACAGGAGTGATTGAATATCAAATGAGTGAACATGAGCTTGCAAAATGCTTTGCAAACTTTAACATATAATACAAATGCTACTCAATATTCTCTACTAATTTAGGCAACTACTTCTTCATATTAAAGTTGTGGTGAGAATTCTTTCATGTTGAGGTTGGATTGCATAGCTACTGACATCCCATCTAGCTTTCAAATCCTATACACTTCCCTCTTATTTTATTAGATGAGAAAACTAATGCTCAAAGAGGCAAGTTGACTTGTCCAAAGTCATCTAATTAGTGATAGAATGGGACAATTATCAAGAGGCACCGCGGGGAAAATAGACCTCAAGTCAAATAGAACCTGGGGCTTAAATCATAGATGGAATTTAGGTCAGTGGAACCAAAGTGAAATACCATATTGGGAAAACATTATGGACAAGGCAGGAATTATTAAAAGTACTTGGAGCAGTGACCAAAATGCCAGACTTAAAGTTAAGAAGACTCATCTTTCTGTATTCAAAT
This sequence comes from Sminthopsis crassicaudata, assembly GCF_048593235.1. NCBI lineage: Eukaryota > Metazoa > Chordata > Mammalia > Dasyuromorphia > Dasyuridae > Sminthopsis > Sminthopsis crassicaudata. The sequence goes on along the minus strand of NC_133618.1, from coordinate 31,371,619 downwards.
CTGATCTCAGATAACACACTAGTTATGTGACCCTGGACAAGTCACTTAATCCTGTTTGCCTCAGTTTCTTCATCTGTAGAATGAACTGGGGAAGGAAATAGCACACCACTCCAACATCTTTGCTGAAAAACCCCAGAAGAGTTTACAAAAAGATGGACATGACTGAAAAGTGACCAAACCACAGCAATATGACCTAATATCATGCCTAGAGATATTGGGAATTACAAGAAACAGGGAAATGTGGTGTAGTGAATGCACTAATATATTGAGAGTCAGGAACATTTAATTCTAGTATTACTTTTGTTGTTGATCAACTGGGCAAACGGTTTAGACACTTGGACTAAATGTTTCTCATATCCATTCCATATCTCTCTCTCTCTTTTTTTTTTTTAAATTTCAGTATTGACTTTTAACAAATAATTCTTAAAGAATTATCTTAGAACAGTGAAGAAAACTGATAAAGATTTGATGGTAGAGGCCTGGATTTATTTACTGCCTTTGAAATATCATAACTATGTGACCCTAGTCAAGTCATCTAACTTTATGATAACTATTTCCTAATCTGTAAAATGGTAATTAATAATGCTAGTAGCATTTCCATTTGCATTGTTCATTTCTTGCCAGTACATAGTGATTTATACTTTATTTCTTTGGTTAGAATGTCCTTGAGGGTAGAGATTATGTTTTTGCCTTTCCTTACATTTCTAGAACTGTAGCGAGCTGTCGTCTCCAGAAGCTGCCAGATTGCTCTCTGGGAAGAGATCTGCTGTGTCTACTCAAATCTCTCAGACAGATTCTTCTTTCTGTAGAGAACCGTTGTCTCCAGACAGTTGCCCTTAACTCTTGTCTAGAGAAGTGACTTCCCTTCCTGCAGAGAGCCGCATCAAGCCTGATGTAATGAAGAGACTTTTTCTATCTCTGGAGTGGTGTCCTCTTTTATCCTCCCAGAGAATGGGCGTGGGATAATGTAAGGGCTTCTGGGAAGAAGTACTCCAACCAATGAGCTTGCTCCTCTTATCAAGTCAACCTGAGTTCTCACCTTGTAATTGTCCAGACAACCTGAATTCTCACCTTGTCATTGTCCAGACAACCTGAGTTCTCACCTAGTAATCCTAACATAGAACAGTGCCTGGAACATATTTAGAGACCAATGGATGCTGTTGAAGGATTGACTAATTATGGAATAAATTAGCCCCTGTGTATGGTTTTAAAAAAATAAGGTGAAAAGAATTAGAAAAAAACATTTTAGGAAATGGTAGGTGGGATGGAAAACTAGTTTATGCAAAATCATAGAATTAAGAAATCTAATGCTGTATGTTAAGAAAAAATGAGGCTGTTTAACTAAAATGGACTTCACAGGGGAAGTAATCCAAGCTTGTTTGGAAAGACATACATAAGAATCAGATTCTAAAGAGAATTAAATTCCAGAAAGAAATGTTTATAATTTGTCCTGGAGGTTTTTAGGAGCCACCACTGAAACATCTTTAGCAGGAAGGGAATAGGTTAAACTTGTGTTTCAGAAAATTTGTTTTGGCCAGATGAAGGAAGGATGACAGAGGAGAGGAGAGGAGATCTGTTGCAGTATTCTGTGGTATTCAGATCTAGAACTGAACCAAGTTAGTAATTGCATAAGTGAAATGAAGGAGATGAATGAGAGATATATGGAAATAGGCTCAAAGAGATATGGGAACTGAATACTTGACTTGAATCAAATCAAATTTATTAGAGAATCAGTCAGCCAACCAGTAAGTATTTAAGCACCTGCAGCAAGGCATTTTCAAGGGTGATCTTCTGAATAGTCAGCCAGTCAGTCAATAAATGCTGATTAATTTCTTATTACGTGCCAGCCCCTGTGCTAAATGCTGGGGATGTAAAGAAGGGCAAAAGGAAGTCCCTGTGCTCAGAGTTCACCTGCAGACCAGGTGGTGATTGGATGATGGTGGCCTCAAGAGATAATGGGGCTGTCAGGCTGTCAGCATGCAGAACCTGAGCAATACAACTAACTCCTCTCCGGTATGTCCTGGGAAGATTACTGACTCATAGAAGACTGCTGTTACTATTTCATGACAGTATGAAAGTGCCTTCCAGGTAGACTTCTAATAGCTAAGTCTGTTTGGGAATTTTTTAGGATACCTGAAAGGGCTTAGCAAACACTTCTGTACAATATACTGAGACAACCATGGTTGTTTCCATAAAATGTTATATAGATTCTCAGCTAAGGTTATGAGCTTGCCATTAATATAACCCTTTGGCCCTTTTAGAACTCTGTCTTTGGAGAAACAAAAAAATTTTTATATCCTCTGCTTGAAGTTTTCCCTCATATGAGGAAGTATATTCTATCTACAGCCAAATATGATGATTTTGGGAAAGAAGGAGAGAAGAAAGAAGAGGATCATAATGATGGCATCTTTTCACAGTCAGAGGATTCATCTTTCCTCTGGTGTCACTGTAATCATCAGACTGGGGTGAGATGTGTGTATATAACTCCAGAAACATTCAAGAATAATAACTCAATTTATATAGTGTTTCAAAATTTCAAGGTTCCTCTTTCATCACAACACTATGAGGTAATGAGCACAAAAAATGTTAATCCTTTGGCTATATGAAGTTTTTTCTATTTCCCCCAGCTGCTTATTTCCTCCATGGAATTATATTTACCTTCATTTTTGTACATATTTACATATGTACTTCCTTCTGTTGGGTATTCTCAGTGTATTCTGTATATAGTTTGTTAGCACATAGTTGTTTGCAGTTTTGTTTCTACCATTAGGATATGAACTCCTTGAGATCTGGTACTGTCTTTTACATTTCTTTGTATTCTTAGAGCATAAAACACAATAGTACATAGTAGGTGTTCAATAAATATTTATTGACTGACATCCCTCCCCAATATTTATTGACTGACTTATCCCTCCCCTTCCATAAGAGAAGGTAAGTTCCTGGAAGGCAAGTCTTGTTTCATTTTGTCTTTGTATTCTAATGCCTAGGAAGGCACTTGGAAAAAATAATGTAGCTACTTAGTAACCGAATGTTGTTTCTTTGGTTGATTCATTTCTGTTTTGCTGAGGAGGATACTAAATTTCAGAAAACTTAGGTGAATGTCTTTGCCTCAAAGCAAATAGTAGTCGAATCAGGATTCAAACACATAAATCCTGAATATTCAAGGTTTATTCTTAATGGCAAGGTCTTTGTTGTCTTATTAGCCATGAGGATTGGTCTATGCAAACAAAATATCCAAGGGGGAAAGTATTTTAAAAGCTGCTATACATGTATTCCACTCAGGTTGAAAACTCTTCACAATTTACAGGAATTTACACAGAACTATGAGAAGAGTTTGCTTGTAACAATACCATGAGATATATAGTCCCATTTTAATGACGAGGAAACTGGGACTATGAGGTTAAGAATGCTTTCCAGGATCACACAGCTACTATCAGAATTTGGACTAAAAAGTGAATTCTCAGAATCTAAGACGGGTATTTTCTTTGTGCTTGCTCCTTGAAATTGTAGAAATAAGATTTAGATTGGTTTTCTTTTGAGCTAAGAAGGCAAGAGAGTATTTTGCTGATGCTACAAATGGGTTTGATTTGCACTTTGCAGGAAAAGGCTCGTTAAATCCTGGGAGTGCCTTTGCAGATGCCATTTGGACAGCAAATGTAGCACACTTGAAGGGATTTTGAGAAACAAAGTTGGTAGGAATTTGGAGAATTGTTCTGATGTTTATTCAAGGTTGTACTTTGAGTTAGTTTATGTGGCAGAACTTTGATGTTTGTGTGGCTAAGAACTCTATAGCTATATGTGTGCCTGTGCCTTATGAAGGGACAAATGAAGAAGGAAGGGAAGGTGCCATCAAATAGGAGACCTGGCTTGGACAGAGGAAGAGGTCAGGATAGACTCAGTCTTAATAGAAGTGAAAAATCAGGGAAACCCCTCTGTTAGAGCAGGTGATTGTCTGACTATTCAATTCAGACCATGGCAATTTCCTGCTAAAGAAGTTCCAAGAGATATCTTATGACTATAATAAAAAAAAGTTATCTCAATTTAATACATAAGGCAATCTTACACCTGATAATGGAACATAGATATTTATAACAAAATAACCATAATGATATTAATATTTTGTGCTGGCTTGCTTTTTTTTGCAGATTCTCAGAACAGCTTAATAACACTACCACTCATTCAGATATTTAGCTATTTTGTTTTATTAATCCCTTCTTACTGGGTTCAAAATAATAAAAAATATTAAACCATCCAGTACATATGTGCATAATCTGGCAAATTTCCATATTGGCCACATTTTAAAATGTATGTCTTTTCCAGCATTTTAATTCTTCTCTGACATGAAGTAAATGACATATTTCGTCTTTATAATTTTGGACTTAATGGTGCATTATTGTGTTGATCAAAGTTTTAAAGTTTTTTAAAGTTGTTCTTACATATAATGCTGTTTTCATTGTGAAAATTTTTCTTCTACTTCTAATCATTTTACTTTGCATTACTTCACAGAAGTCTTCCTGGTTTCCTCTGAAATTGAACATATCATTGTTGTGTCTGGACTAGATCTCTGGAGAATCTTGGTACCAATCCAAGTCCTTGGTCTTAGAAGACTCACATGGATGGTCAAACATGGAATGCATTTATTTCAAATTCTCTCTGCCTTATATACCTTAATACCCTTATATCACCATAGCAACACTGTGTTTGCGCTAACTATATATTACATATGTGGGACTTGCTATTGTGTGTAGATGACTCTTTGCCACTTGATATCACTCTGCTTTAATCACAACACAGGTTGTAACCACCTCCTGACTTCTCAGGAAGGTCGAGAGTCCTTAGGGGAGATGGGGAGCCAGATCAGATATTGTCAACAGGTTACCTTTGGGATGAAGGGTCTTATACTTCACCCTGAATTCACCCACTATCTGTGGCCCTCTACATCTCATCATTTCTTGGATAGGGAGATAACTCAGAGGATAGAATACCCTGAGCAAGTCACTCATCCTTTATGTGTCTCACTTTCCTCATCTATAAAATGGGAATGATAATAGCACCCATCCCTCAATTGTTGTGAGAATCATATATATGAAGTCCTGTGTAAACTCTCAAGAGATATATAAATACTAGCGATGATGATATATGGATATATGGATATGATGACAATGAAGATGTTGATATGATGAAAATGTTGATGTTATGATAATGATGATGTTGATATGATAATGTTGATGTTGTTATGATGATTATATTTTAAAGATCAAACTCCCTAATGCCTTCAATTGACCCTCACATGGTATAAACTTAAGGACCTTCCCTTTCCTGTTTTACCTGTTTGTCTTACTCTGGCAGATCAATATTCTTCACAAAGTGATGACTCATATCAGTATTCTTGACAATTTTATTGCTTTTTTCTCAAACATGAAACTCTGCTTGAAACAGAATAGATTTGATTTTTCAGTGAAGATTAACTTTCAATTGTTCCCTATTACCTTCTAAATAAAATCTATTCTTCTCAAATTTGGTATTTAGTTCTTAAAATAAGAGGCAACATAATAGAATGGATGCACTAGATATTTGGATTCATATGCTGCTTTAGATAACCACTATTTGTCTACATGGGCAAATCATTTAATGTCTCTATACCTTAGTTTCTTTACCTATAACATGAGTGTTAGACTTCATGGTTTCTACGGATCCTTCTGTTTAGTCATTTTAGTAGTGTCTGACTGTGATTCCATTTGGGGATTTCTTGGCAAATATACTGGAGTGGTTTACAATTTCTTTCTCCAGCTCATTTTACAGATAAGAAAACTGAAGCAAACATGATTAATTGTCATATAGCTAGAAAAAAATCTGAGATCAGATTTGAACTCAGGAAGTTGAACCTTTTCTAGGTATCACATTTTATACACTGCACCACCTAGCTGCACAAGCTTCTTTTACCTCTACTTCAAGAATTCTGTTATGTCATACTCAAACAGGCCTTTTCACTCTTCCTTTCCATCATCTGGTATTTAGTCTCCAGTAAAAATGGATTGTTCATCTTTTGTGACCTGGAAACTTCAAGACACAATGGAGATCACGTTGAAATTTAGTGTCCATGGAAAATGAATCCCATTCCTGACTGTGTGATTTGGGGCACTTATATTTTCTGGGCTGTAAGCTACTCATCTCTAAAATGAAGTAGACTCAGTAACTTCAATGTTTTTGTCTGCCTTTTGATCCATCATCCTATGAAGCTCTAGCTTTCTTCTCTGCATACCTTCATTCAACCAAAATTCTCTCCTCCCCATTTAAGTTTAGAGGAGGAAGAACAGACAACTTTCAAGGCAGTCTTGTCATTTATCCTTCCTGGTGAGGTTTGAAAAAAAAGTGCAACAAATAATAGCTTATGGATTTAGTGTCTTCAGGCCTTCTTTGGCAGGAAAACAATACAATTAAAAACAACTTCACATTGTGGACAAATGTCTGACTTCAGGGGCTCAATTTCCACATTGTCTCTTTCTTTTCCTCAGAGAGGGACTCCATATTGCCTCCAGAATAATGTACCTTCCTCAGGTTGGCACCCTTGGCCCTATATCAGTGTGGCTGAGTGGTAAGAAAAAAATCATTGTCATTTCAAACTCTGCTACTCATGCTGTGTTGTGACCGCTGTGCAAGCTACTTAAAGTCCTTACTCTCAATTTCATAATCTGTAAAAAGAAAGGGGGAAGGTTTCCTTTGTGTTCTATCATCTTATGGCCTTATCATCTAGCTGTCATCTCCCTTTTCAGTCTTACTTCTTATTAATCCTTTTCACATACTCTCTCTTCTAATAAAACTAGTTTTGGCTATTTTCTATGCATGACATTTCAATTTCCTATAAAAGTGAATCTCCATCTCTGGAAAGAATGTCTTCATCACTAGTTTTGAGAATCTCTAGTTTCTCTTCCCTCCTTTCCCATATCCTCTTCTCCCCTTCTTCATTAAAGGAATCCTAATGAAGAAACTATCAGGCAGAAGAAACGTCTACCAATGTAAATTGCCATTTGTTTTTGCCATTTTATGGTCTTAGAATATTGCCTCTGATATGAGGCTAAAAGATATGGCCAGCATCACTTTCCCAGTGACCAGTAGATGTCAGAAGTGGGATTGGAACTCAAAAGATACATCCAGGTAAGTCCCATATTCAGCATTCCATGATGCCTTTCTATTTTTCATGTAGAAGATAGTCAATTACTATATGTTGAAATGAATTGGTTTATATCTTTCTCTACCTATAAATAGTCATTCTTGTCTTTCCAAAACCTACTGAATGGAAGAGCTTAGATTTGTTGTCCTCAAACTTTTAAAATAAAGGGCCAGTTCACTGTCCCTCAAGACTATTAGAGGAATGGACTATAGTCCACCCCTCAGCCCATTTGCCATAACCCTGCCAGCCGCATAAACATCCTCAGCAAGCAGCATCTGGCCCAAGGCCATAGTTTGAGAACCCCTGGTTAGAACTTCTCAGCTGATTTTAAATTTAAATTTAAAATTTTTGAATGGCCAGGGTGAACAGTTTAGTGAAAATTGCTATTAATTCCTTAAATGAGTGGTAAGTAAATGAGATGAGAGCAACAAGTACAAGAATAAAAGACTAATCTTTGCTTACTATGTCTCATTACCTGGAATAAAAACATTATAGTATATTGAACATTAATGCCAAGATTGATTTCTCCCTTTTCAATATTTTTAATAGCCTTCTGATGAATTACACTATCATCCTGACCATTAATAACAATTCCTTATATTCAATTAGTACATTGCACTTGTCAAAGCACTTCTATGCTAATTTAATTCAGAAAACAATTATTAAGAATCTATATGTGCCAAGAAATGTGCAAGTTTACTGGTATAAAAAGATGAAAAATGAAGGAGTTCTTATCCTTAAAGAGACTGTTTTTGAATGGGGTTTTTAGAACTACAATATTCAGCTTGTTCAGTCATTTTCTAGTCATATAAAATGAGGAAATTGAGGCAAACAGGATTAAGTTTCTTATCCACACAGCTTAGTAAGTGTCTGAGACCAGATTTGAATTCATTATAACATAGACATTTATAAATAATGAGAGAAGAGAAAGAGAGAGAGAGAGAGACAGAGAAAGAGAGAGAGAGAGAGAGAGAGAGAGAGAGAGAGAGAGAGAGAGAGAGACAGAGAAAGAGAGAGAGAGAGAGAGAGAGAGAGAGAGAGAGAGAGAGAGAGAGAGAGAGAGAGAGAGAGAGAGAGAGAAAGAAAAAAGGGGGGAGAAAGGAGAGAGAAAGAGACAGAGAAATAGAGAGGCAGAGAGTAGAGAGATAAGAGTCAGAGAGCAGAGACAGTGCATTGTCATGTGGCAAGTGGTGTGGATGAAAACTTGTTTTTTATAGGAGATGGTATATGAACTAGGCTTTGAATTAAATTGAAAATGCCAAGAAGTGGAGGGGAGGATAGATGTGTATCTTTGGCATGAATGAACCCTCAATGTAACTCTAATATAAATGGCTTGAAGTCATCAGCATAGGTAAAATTAATTCCATTTTGAGGAAGCCGATATCCAGAGGATTATGCTTTCACCATACACACACACACACACACACACACACACACACACACACACACACACACACATGGGTATGTATAGACATATACATGCAAGCATGTATTCATTGTAAATGCATACCTGTGTATATGAATGTATATAGCAAAACACATATATGCATACATATATAATACAAACATATAATTATAATAGGAAACAGCACCTATTCTAACCCAAAGTGGCTTACATCCTGTAGGGACTGTTTCATCTTTTTGTTTGTTTCTCCAGAGTCAAGAATAGTGTGTGTTCATAAAGCCACAATTATTGAAGTATGATTAACTGGTATATTTGATGTCACAGAACCAGTAAATCGTCAAATTAGGATCAGATTCTATTCTTCTATCTCTACCTTCAAGTCCACTTTCTTTTTTAGCCATGCTTTGTAGCCGATATTTCTTAGAATTCTATTTTTCAAAGGAAAAGAATAATGGGGAGACTTTTCCCCAGTAGCCATACACTTACTCTAACTCTGAAACAGCTAATGAGGCAAAACAAAAAAAATTAAGTAGAAGGTGACTCATTGCAACATGAGCTAAGGGTCTCCTTTACCTCCAGTCAAAAATGTGAATTTGATTGCTGAATGCTCAAGGGAAATCTAATTCGTTCCTTCTACCCTATCTCTGCAGAGACCAAAACTGGAGGAATGGCATTCTATTCCCAGTTGGTCACATTGGATCAACCCCAGTTTCAGGACAGAAGTAACTATAATGGAGAATGACAGATCCTATATTTCATCCAAGAAAGCAGCATTCACCTCAGATTCCCTGCTTTGGGCTCCTTCAGAAAGTATTTAAGTTTCTTTTTTTTTTCCTTTTTCTTTTGAGAAAGTCACCAACTTTGAAATTAGTGTCCTTTTATGGGTCTTGTCACATAAAGTGCATCGTGCTTGAATTCCAAACTCGTGTCATGCTTTGGTGAGTATTTTATGAATTGTAAAATTAGAAAGTAAATTAAGGTACAGTAGGGGCTGCTTGCTTCTCCATTTGATAAATCTTATTGGGGATTAGTATGTAATCTCCCATTTTATACCTCTCTTTCTTTTTATAGACTTTAGCAGAGCAGTCACCCCTCCCTCTGTAATTTCTGCTCCCCGAAGATAAATCTAGCTCTTTTTTTTTCAGTTGGGCCTTTGTTAACTGGACTACTTAGCTGTGTTTGTTTTCACTTTCTAACAGATAAATACAAATTTACTAAAAAGGTAAATGCCAAGTTCAACTGAATCTCTGTCTGATTGTAAATATCATATCATAGCTGATCTCACTATTATGCATGTTTTAGTTTGTGCTAGAATTTAACAAGGGAGAAAAAGGAAAACAAAAACTGCTTTGTCTAGTGGGTATACAATGAGACATGAAAGTTTGAAGGGATATTGAAATATATAAAGCAGGTTGCATGGCAGAATATAGTAGAGAGATTGAATAATGAAATGGTAATTCTACCTGGATGCATGAAATAGTAGAGGGACACTGGATCCGGAGAAAAGAAGACACAAGTTCATATTTTCATTAACTGAATGACCCTGAGTAGGCTATGTATCCTTATTGAATCTGTTTTATAATCCATAAAATAGAGTTGGAATTAATGAGCTATATAAGATTATTTCTAAATCTATGACTCTTTGACTTCCTACATTTCTGTAATGAAATGAGGATGAATTAGAACCATGGACAAAGAAATTTGGCCATGGAGAAACCAGATGAGGTGAGCATAGTAGAGTAGAAAGGACAACAAGGTAAAGAGATAAATTTCAGTTGTGGTTCTACTGCTATCTTTGGGAATGTTTAAAACACTGGGAAGGGAGGAGGTGATTACATATATATATATATATGTATGTATTTTTTTAAAGATAGTTTTAGCTTTCACAAACAATGATTTTCAGAGACGAGGCATTGTAAGCAGCTGTGTTTTGTTTTAAAATTTCTCTTGATGAATCTGTAGTTTCCTCAAAATGGTTATTCTCCCCAGGGACACAGATTGCATCCTACCTTTAGAGCTTTTGCTGTATTCAATTCTTGTCCATTCCTACTCAAAAATAGTTCCCAAACAGTCTATTAAATGCATTTGTACACAGATACCTATGGAAAACATGGGTTGTCCATTTTTTATTCTTTATTCTTACTATATGGGTGATCCATTTTCTCCATCTTGATCCATCTCAATGATGACATCCTTACACAATGTTTTTCTTCCTTATTATTACTGGAATTGTGATTCCGTTGCATGCATTCATAATATGTCTCCATTTTAATCAGTTTGGTCATTAAGAAATATTTTTCTTGGGGGTCTACCTGCCAAAGTAAAACCAAACTATATGAACACAAATACAAACTTCTTCTAATACAAATAAAGGCAGATTAAACAATTGGAAAAATATCAATTGTTCATGGGTAGGCCAAGCTAATATAATAAAAATGAAATGACAATTTTGCCTAAATTGATCTTCTTGTTCAGTGCTATACTAATCAAACTGCCAAAAATTATTTTACAGAACTAGAAAAAATAACAAAATTCATCTGGGAGAACAAAAGGTCAAGGATATAAGGGAATTAATGAAAAAAAAATACAAAAAAATGGTGGCTTAGCAGTACCAAATCTAAAACTATATTGTAAAGAAGCCATCATCAAAACCATTTGATATGGACCAAGAAATAGATTGGTGGATGAGTGGAATAGTTTAGATATATATAACACACAGAGTAATGCTTATAGTAATCTAATATTTGATAAAACTCCCCAACTCCAGCTGGAATAAGAATTTACTATTTGATAAAAATTGCTGGAAAAACTGGTATATAATATGTCAGAAACTTGGCATACCCCATGCCAAAATAATGTCAAAATGTATAACTGATTTGGGCATAAAGGATGACACCATAAACAAATTAGGAGAACAAGGGATAATTTACCTATCAGATCTTTGGAGAGGGGAGGAGTTTATGACCAAAAAAGAACTAGTGAACATTACGAAAGGCCAAATGGACATCTTTGATTACATTAAATTAAAACGTTTTTGCACAAAAAACCCCCAAAAGAATCAAGATTAAAAGGGAAATACAAAGCTGGGAAAAATATTTATAGCCAGTGTTTCTGATCAAATATATAAAGAGCTGTGACAAATTTATAAGAGTATGAGTCATCTAAATCACTCTTGATTAGAGCAATGCAAATTAAAACAACTCTGAGGTACTATCTCCCATCTTTAAGATTGGCTAAGATAACAGGAAAGATAATTACAAATTTTGGAGGGGATATGGGAAAATAGGACACTAATACTTTGTTATTAAAGTTGTGAAATGATCTAGCCATTCTGGAGAGCAATTTGGAACTATGCCTAAAGGTGCTATCAAACTGTACATATCCTTTGACTCAGCACGCCACTACTGGGTCTGTATCCCAAGGAAATCATAAAGGAGGGAAAAGGACACCCTGTGCAAAAATCTTTATAGCAGCTCTTTTTTGTGGTAGCAAAGAATTGGAAAATGAGTAGATGCACATCAACTGAGGAATGATTGAACAAGTTGTGGTTTATGAAGATAAAGGAATACTTTGTTTTATGAAAAAATAAGGACAAGCTGGTTTTAGAAAAGCCTGGAAAGGTTTATATAAATTGATATTGAGTGAAATAAGAAGAACCAGGAATACATTGTACATAATAATAGCAAGAATGTGTGATGATCAACTATGAAAGGCTTCTCAGTTCAGTGATTCAAAATAATCCCAAAAGACTTTGGACAGAAAATGCCAACTGCATCCAGAAAAAGAATTAAGGAGACTGAATGTAAATCAACACATGCAATGTTCACTTCTTTTTTCTGTGTGTTTTTTTTAATAATATCTTCCATGGTCTTCTCTCTCAACATAATTCATAAAGCAATGTATACTAAAAATAAATAAATTTACTAGGAAAAAAAAGTATGTTTTAATTTTTTTTTTCATTTTTAAAATGTATGAGTTATTTATTTATTTAAATGTATTTTTTTAAATGCTTTGCATTTACCCCTACCTTCCTAACAATTCTTTATACTGATAATTTGTCTGATAACTATAGTCTACTGTTGGTAACTTGGAAGGAGATCATTGGACTCAGATATATTAGAATACACATCCCCTTGGTTCTCTAAGGAAGAAAAAGTAGAGCCAGATAAGTGGCAACTAGTGGGAGAGCAAGTGATTGAATATTACAATGATAATGGTCCTGATTCAATTCCTAAGGAAACATTTTATCTTTGACCATCTTCCTGGTGACACTCCTGCCTTCATCACTTCTCCACTAAGACCAAGGACTCAGGCTGATCCGGAGGATCTTCAGAAAGCTAGCCCAAACATTATAGTCTATAAATCAATAAATTTAAAAACATTGATTGTTGCCTATATCTCCAAAGATTTATCAATAAAAAAATATGGTGTTTGTTTCTGATATAATCTGTGTTGTCTATGGACAGCATATCTGCTTATTTGCATGGGCATAATTGCATCTGGTATATTCTTGCTGTGATCATGTGTTCTGATTTCCTGAAGTTCTTTTAGATATATCCATAGCTTTAGCCAATATATATTGTTTAATTATAACCCAGTTCATCAATCCAATCCGTCAAGAAAAACACAGCCAAAGGTGAACAAAACAGCTAACATCTGGTCTCAATGATATTTCCAAGGAACATGCCAGTCATCCATATGGATTCTGCTTTCTCAAAATTCTCAAAATTTTAACTGTAAATTGAAGGAACTTGACCAGATGACTTATTTAGGAGACCTCTCATCTGTAACACTATGATTTTTTTTTTCTTTTACAAATCTTTTATTTTTTATTGCCTGTTAACTTTTTATCAATAAGTTGACAAAAAACAAAGAAAAATTAATGAACACATACTAAATGCAAGATTCCATAATAGGTTCAATGAGGCATGTAAAGAAAAATAATACATAGACTGATGTGCTAAAGTGTTTATAATTTGGTAATGATCTACCCCAAATTCTTAAAGCACTTCAGTTCAGTGACAGGATGACATGATAAATAGAGAATTGAATTTAGAGACAGAACGACCAGTGTTTATGTTCACAACTGAATGCATAATTTTGTGTGGCACTGGGCAATGACTTCATTTAAGTTTTTAGTGCCCTGGGCATTTCTCTAAGACTCCGTTGCAGAGAAGGTGCTAGACTTCAATGAAAGAGGGAAATTTCCTCATTGGCAGTTCCTTGAACAAAATTGGAATTTCATTCCAATGAAATCTCAGGTCAGGTCCAAAACATCTATAGATAGATGTAACATATGGTGTATATTCATGTAAATAAAATAATCATTATCTATGATATATGTATACATACTATTGCTGAAGTCCTGAGTAGCTGGATGTGTTTGGAAAGAAAGAATGAAATATTGATGGAAGGGCACTGATAGGAATAGCCTCTTGATCTCACGTTCTATACAGGTAGTGGGTAGCCCTACCTTGTCATGTCCAGTCAAAAATCTGAGTTATGTCAAACTCCTGAGGTTAAATTTCCTCTAAAAATCTTTACTGAATGCCTTCTGGGTTATAGCCAGCTATGAAAAGCTGCCTCAGGGTGTCTTTCCCCTCTCTCCTCCCCCATATCACATGATGTCTCTCTTCTCACTTCCCCTCACTATGCCTTGTAATGTCTCTCCTTTCACCCCACCATGCCTCATGGTATATTTCTCCTTCTTAGAGATAACTAAGTCTTTTAGGATGCTAACCCAACCTACAGGGTATTCCATTTCTCCTGGTTAATGGTGAGTTCTACTAGGGAATTTGTGTTTTCTATCATTAGTTATTAATGTGCCCTCCCAACTCTATTTCTTATTTACCACTCTTGGTTTCTATGTATCCCTTCATTTTGTCTGTAATTTCTTCTCCTAAAAAAATCTACCTTTTGTCAAAGAGAGTGGCCATTGTGAATTCTTCACGTGATCAGATTCTGACAACTGGTGTCTACAATCTCCTCATTTGGTGCTAAAACCCAAACACATCATTTGGAACCAGCAATGTTCTCCTAAATCTCCTCATTATATAGAGATTATATAGGTAACATGAAAGACGAAGACAGAGGCAGAAAAGAAAGAGAATAAAAGGAGGGAGATATACAAAAAAAAAGAGAGATAAACAGAGAAAGGAAGAGAGAGGGAGAAAGAGAGAGAGAGACAGAGACACAGAGACAGAGAGAGAGACAGAAAGAGTGAGAGACACAGAGAGAGAAAGAGACAGAGAGAGGGGGAGAGGGAGGTAGGAAAGAGGGAGAGAGAGAGAAAAATAGAGATAGAGATACATACACACAAAGAAAGACAGAGAGACAGAAAAAGAAAGAGACACAGACAGAAAGGGAGACAGAGAAACAGAAACACAGAAGATGATATGGATCTGGACCTGACATTTCATGGACATAAGAAGCTCACAATAATGAACCTCTACAACTTTCAGAATTAGGGGGTTGTTTAGGGAAGGAAGCAGTCAAATTACTTCACCAGAATAAAAGTCTAGGCAATTATAAGCAGCAAGATGTTGCAATGGTCAGAGCATAAGGCTTTGAGTCAGGATTACTTGATTTAAACTCTAACCTCATATCCTTACTGGTCATGTGACAACTTAGACAGATCACTGTTTGCCTCAGTTCTGTTACAAATCAGGAGAAAATTCAAGGAATTTAACCATTGCAAAAAATGTGGAGCTGAGCAATGTTGTGGATGGGAAGCCATTACCACCAGAAACAATCTTTTCCATTTCTCCTTAGATCTAATTAGGAAGTTTTCCTTTTATGAATATATTTTCTACTCATTCCTTCTCTGAGCCTCAGTTTCCTTATATTTCCTCAGTTGAATTAGGTGGCTTCCAAGGTCTCTTCAGCCTTTAAATCTGAGATTCTATGAAACTAGTTCACATGTGCTTGCTTGATGATTTAAACTGCAAGAGACTGATTCACTCAATTGTATTTATAAGGGTCAAGTCAATTTCTGCCACTAATCCAGTGTCCAAGGAACCATTAGCAAAGGGCGTTAGGACAACTGTTATTTTGCTATGAAGTGACTTAGAGCTGCAATCTTTTTAAAATTTGCATTGATTAGCTTTATGCAGTAGTTTGCTAGACCAATTCCCAGTCTAGTGGAAAATCTACTGAGCTCTGCATTTCCTTATCTAGCTCAGTTAAGTTGTAGCTTAACTTGGTGATCCCTGGTATTAATAACACTTCTGGCTTAGCCTCATCAGCAGTTAAATTTTTGCTAAATCCATAGTCCCATTTGGATCTATCCAGCTAATCGCAATTAGAGCAGAGATAAACTAAAGAACATATCCAATGATCCCTCACTAGACATTCTCATGTCTATCTAAATAGTCTGACTTATTCCTGCCAAGGTTTTTGCCCCAAGTTTGGTGGTTAATGGGTGATGATCCTATGGGTTTCGGCCTAAAATGTAAGCAATCCATCTATGTAAAATGGAAAGCGTGCTGATCTGCAGTCAGAGAATCTCATCCCTACCAGCATTACCTGTGTAATGGTGGGCAAATTATCTTACCTTTCAGTGGTCATCATTTGTTACCTATAGAGTTAGACAAAATGATCTCTAAGATTCCTTATAGTTCTAAATCTACGATCTGTGATCTCAAAGTAGGCAAGTTCAGTTGTTCCAATCACCTGGATATTTGGTTATCTGCTGTAAGGACAGCTGAGTGGTACAGTCGATAGAGTGCCAGGCCGAGAGTCAGAAAAACCTGAATTTAAATCTAATGTCAGACACTATTAGCTGAGTCATTCTGGCTAAGTCATTTAACCTTTTTTGACTTACTTCCTCATCTGAAAAATGATCTGAAGAAGGAAATGGCATTCCATTCTAATATCTTTGTCAAGAAAACACCAAATGGGGTCACTGAACATCAGACACAACTGAAAATGACTAAACAATAATGAAAGAACTTATTTGTTTTAGCTTTCCAAAGAGAGATTTTATATATCCCTCTTTCCATTGCATTATCCATGATCCATACAATTTCTTGTAATTTGTGTAGCTTTCTAAGGGCAGTGCTAAGAGCACTGGATTTTCAACAGAGAAGAGCAGGTTTCAAAATTCATTTGGACAAGAACTATCTGTATGAATAAATCTTGCTAAGATTCATTTCCAATAACAGTCCATGCAAGTAAGTTCATAGTCTTAACAAAAGGTTTATGAAAATCTTGTCATTCTATCTCTATAATATTTCTTCCATGCAACTTCTCTTTACTCACACAGGTATTCCCCTAGTTCAGGTCCTTATTTTCTTCTCACCTAGATAATTAAAATTGAGTTCCAATTGTTCTCTTTTTCTTTCCCAATCCAATTCAGCTACCAAAGTGATTGTCCTAAAGAATATGTTCTCCCTGTTGTAAGAACTATAGTGGCTCTTTATTAACTCTGGAATCAAATTTAAACTCCATTGTTTGGAACTGAAAACTTTTCACAATTCAACTGCTTTTCATCATTCTACTCTTACGTAATTTTCCCTTCCATGTCAAGTTGATGGCCTGATCAGCTGTTTACTCAATGTTAGAAAGATACAGTATCAGCTCCTTAATTTATAGGAAAGACCAATTTAAATCAACCTTGGCCTTACTCTTGGAGGTTATAATTGAACCACTGTGGCCTACTTGCTTCTACTCAAACAAGACAATCCATTTCCCAATCCAAGTCCCATTTGTTTGAACCTCGATGCTTATCTTCCATAACCAGAATGCCCTTATTTCTCAATTCCATTTTTTTTTTTTAGTTTTATGTAAGATTCAATTCAAATTCTGCCTTGTTTAGTAGCACTTTTTATATCTCCCTGGAAGCCATTTTCCTTCTCTGGGATTCCCTTTCCTCTACTCTTTATATATTTTCTGTTAAGGACCATGCCTAAGTGCAGTATAAAGGGCATGTCAATTCTCTGAGAGCCTCCATAGCTGTTAACATCTGAAGGAGTGGCAAAGCAGCCCTTATTGACACAGCTATTGCTTGTGGACTGGGAAAATAAATTGGAGGCAGAAGGAAGAGGAGAGAGGTCAGACAACCCAACGGCCTCTCAGTGGGGAGGTCAGAGAACAACAACAGGCTCTCAGTCTCCTTGAATCACCATCATCTTCTCAGAAGGAGAGAAAAAAAGATCTATGTATTGTGTTCCCAACAATCCTCTATGCACCTATGTGAAGTCCCAGGCTAGCTTCCTGAAATCTTCAGAGTCAGTCAGAGGCAGGATAAGCGAAAATCCTTGGTCTTTAAGGGGAGGAGTGAAGGAGATGCATAAAACTGCCAGGAGTTTTGTCAAGGATCTAGAGTTCAGATTCTCCATACTTTTCTCTTCTCCATCCTGCAACCAAGTGAGTCTGGCTTGTCTCCTACCACCCTCTAATCCCTTCTATGATTATCTGTATACAACAAAAGATGGAGCCAGCACAGAAGAGTGAGAAGGGCCATTTTCCCAAGCATATGCTAATAGAGTTATTGTCTAATAAGCAATTAGCTTTAAGTGTTTGGTTGTCTGATTCAACCACACCTTTTAAGAGTTTCAGCCTTTACCATACCTAATTCTGTTTATGTTGTCTTTCCTATTATAATGTGAGCTCCCTTGAAGTAGGGGCTATTTCCTCCCCTTTTTAAACCTCTAGTACTTAGCATATTGCTTAACATGCTTAGTAAATGACTAATAAATGTTTGTCTGTTTGTGGAATAATTTATATGTCCTTTTGTTCTAGAATATCATTAAGTACCTATGTGTTTCCCCATGTCCTCTTTGCAAATTTAAACCATTCATGGATGAAACTAACATTGACTTAAATCTTGAAAATGGAATATCACACACACAGAAAGATAGAGAGAGAAGGGAAAGAATGATGATGGGAAAGAAGGAAAGAAGAAAGGAAGGAAGAAAGAAAAGAAAGAAGGAAGGACAAAAGGAAAATGGAAGGATAAAAAAAGAAACCAAGGGATGTAAAGAATATCAAGTTAGTGGACCCCGTGTGTATATGAGAGTAGTCATAAAAGTCCTATCAGTTCATAGTACAATGCAGCTTCCAAAGAACTTTCATATCTCCTGGTCACTTCTGGTTTCTTAAATATTATTATGCTCACTTCCCTCCACCCTTTCCATCAATATTTTCAAACCTAAACATGACACATAATCTCCCATCTCTGTGCTTCTGAACTGGCTAATTCCTATAAAGGCAAATTCTGCTCTCTTTCACCTCCACCTCTTAGAATCCCAGCATTCCTTTAAAAATTCAGTTCAGTTTCCATCATGTGTAGGAGACCTTTCCTGATCTTTTGCCAGCTACTATGCCTGCCATTCTCAGATTGCATTCTTTTATTGAATAAATCTTGTATATACCTATTTATTTACATATTGTCTCTTTCATTTCAATGAAAACGCCTTTGTGGCAGGGGGTATTTTTGATCTTTTTTTAATATATATCCAGCATTTGACATAATATCTAGGATATTATCAGTCCTTAATAAATATTTGCATTTTATTAGCCACCTGACATTTATTATGAGATTTGTTGTTATTGTTTAGTCATTTTTCAATCATATCCAACTACATGATCCTATTGGGCTTCTCATGACAAAAGATACCGGAATAGTTTGCAATTTCCTTCTCCAATTTATTTTACAAATGAGGAAACTGAGGCAAAAAAAGTGAAGTCTTGCTCAGGGTCATAGAGCTACTAAAATTATTTCAGGTCTTCCTGATTCCAGACCTAGCATTCTATTCACTGTATCACCAAGCTTCCCAGATGAAATTTGTAGTGTGTTGAAAAATGGACAGGATTTACAGCCAAAAGACTTGTTTTTGGATCTTAAATGGGCTGTCCTACTCACTATTCATTTTTCCATGGATAAACCATTCTACTTCTACACCTGGTTATTCTCTCTATGTGTGTACAGATTGTCAAATAGTATTTTAAATTTTCTTTTTAGAAAACAACTGTCACAAGAAGAAAAAATGCCATTTTGTACTTTGAAATTAAAATAAATGTATGCTTTTTATCTATTATCTCATTTTAACCTTAAAACTAGCCTGTGTGCTAAGTTTTCAGCGCAATTCTTCATTCTGTTCATTTTCTGAGATATACTGGTAATGGAGCTAACATCACCTCTAATTTTCTCTCTGCTGAAATCTCAGCAGCCTATTTTCAGTCCAGCTAATACTCATATTGTTTGAGCCTATTAAAATTAATTTTCTTAATAAAATTCCATATGGCAATATAGATTAGCATACACATGCCTGGATAGACAATCCATTTTAGTAAAGTAATGAAGAAGGCTAATGTTGGCATAGGTCCTTTTGCTGGATGGTGTCACAAAGATTTTTTTAAAATCTGGCTGATTCAACTGGAAAGGAAGTATACAGTGTTCTAGTTCACATCTGGAATTAACTTCCAATTTCTTGAAGTATTATTTTAAAAAATAGGATAGGATTGTAGCTTCATAGTTCTAGACTAGAAGGGACTTTAGAGCTCATTTAGAAAAGCATCATCAGTGTACAGATAAGGCTATTGAGGCCTAATGAGTTGACTTGTCCAAGGTCATATAGATAAGTTTCTGGGGTAGGATTTGAAATTTGGTCTTCTGATATGAGAGCTGGTGTTTTTTCTAGTGGTACCACTATAGAATAGAATAGGAACAGAAAGAGAATATTTCTAGAAGGGATGTATGTGTGTGTGTGTGTGTGTGTGTGTGTGTAACATGTATCTTTTAGATAGTTTCATAAAGTTGAGGGGGTACCTCAGCTTTAAATGCACAAGATAAAATATACTGGATTTCAAAAGAAACCAATTATATTAAAATTTTCAGTCATTTTTTGCTATGCCTGACTCTTTTATGACAACATTTAGATCTTCTTGGCAAAGATAGTGGAGTTGTTTGCCTTTTTCTTCTCTAACGCATGAGGAAACTGAGGCAAATGAGGTTAAGTGACTTTTCCAGGGTCACACAGCTAGTAAGTTTTTGAAATCAGATTTGAACTCAGGAACATGAGTTTTCCTAACTCCAGACCTGACACTCTATCACTGAGCCACTCTATACTAAAATATAGTTATCAAAATACTAAAATAAAAATTAAAAATCCCAGGATATGAATTCCTACTTAAAGAATATCTAGTTCCTCTTCATCATTTTACCAATAGAGCTGTGGCACATTACATAAGTTATCTAAGACCATAATTGTTCATGAAAATTGCAGGCTAGAAGACTCTTAGAGTCCCTCTTGAGGGCTATTGCTATTCTTGTAATGGTTTATCAAAAGTTTTTTATTTTACCTCAATGAGTGAAATGCATTCTCTATTACTGGGGAGGATATGTAATGTCAAGTCATTACATATGGAATTACAGAAATGTGAACTCCTTGAGGGCAGAGACTATTTTGCATCACCATGTTGGCCTTTATAGAGAGCCAGGATGGTGTGCTAGAGTGAATAAGGTTGGTCTCTCAATAAGGATGCTCTGACTTCAAGTCCAGGCCAAGAAATATGCTGGTTGTGTGACCTTGGGTAAGTTATTTAACTTTTCAATGTTTAAGGCAAATTTCTATGACTGAAGGCTTTAGAACAATTGCTTATCTGTATCAGGAGAAGGATTAATTAGGGACTTCTCAAACTGGTGAATCCAAGATCTAGGAAAAAAAAAAACACCCAAAACATAAAAAAAAATGTTTACTTACCTGTGTATGTCTTGAATCACTTT
Source organism: Sminthopsis crassicaudata (assembly GCF_048593235.1). Classification (NCBI taxonomy): domain Eukaryota; kingdom Metazoa; phylum Chordata; class Mammalia; order Dasyuromorphia; family Dasyuridae; genus Sminthopsis; species Sminthopsis crassicaudata. The sequence continues at coordinate 31,350,316 of NC_133618.1, read as the reverse complement.
ATAGAAAATAAATGCTTGGAGAACATGTAAATATTCCTAACATTTGGCATAGAACCCTGTACAAAACTGTCACTTAATAAATTATAGTTGAATTCAATTGCATTGAGTTGAATTAAATGATCTCAGGTAAGTGAGACTTCAAGAAGAAAACTAAAATTCAGGTAGTAATATCTGTTGCAGAACTTGAAGGAGTACATACACTTTACAAATAATAAGGAAAGATTAAGTGAATTTAATGCAAAGATAAATCAAAGAGAGAAAGGTGAAGAATATATTAGAAAATATAGCTCATGTTCGAGAAAAGATAGAAAGAAAAAAAGCTTCTAGCTCTTTCAGAAACTATTTTAACATACATGCACAGGAAGGGGCAGAACTGCACACATTGAAATTATATCACAAAAGGCAAGTTTATCATATTTTGGTGATGGAGAGAAAACAACTGTAACCATTATGGATATTACCTTTCTTGTGCTTTATCAAAGAGATTATTGATTAGTTAGAAGGAAGGTTGAAGTAAACGACAAATTAGAAGTAAGCCTAATGATGAGAAGAGACTTGGCAATTACAATGGCTTCAATATAAGCTATTTAAACAAACTATTGACTCTGAAAAGTGGGACATGGATAAATGTAAACACATTGATTTAGATTATTATAATTTTTCTGAAAAATTTAATCAATGTAAAGCAATTGTCCCAAACTGGTAGATAAAAAAGTCTAGAAATTGTTTTTGTCAAAAAACACTTGATCATGTTGACAAGGCAAGAAATATGGCCACCAAGCTCAATACTGGTCCACAGACCTAGATTATGAACAAATTGTTAAAAAGGAGGACAATATGCGACAATGAGTAGTATTGTCACACAAATCAGCAAATATTTGAAAGAGAGAAAAGTGAACCTTCAAAAAACTTGACATCAGAGCAAACAAAGCCAGAACCACCCAACCCTATCCAATTTCATCCAATCCAAAAATCAATAATTAAACAACTATTATGTGCCAGGTACTCTGCTGAGTACTAGGATACAATTAGTAAAGACATTCCCTTCTCTCAAGGAGCATACAATCTAGTAGGGGGAGACCACACAAAAAGGAGAAAGGGAAGACATGGGGTAGAGACCAAGGGATTTCTAGTTTTATGGAATGGAAAAGCAGGCAGAGTAACAGAAGCATACTGAAGTGAATTTGACATCTGAGCAAATTAAGGCAGAGTAACCCGAGCTTTAATAAACGGCACCAGAAATGTGACAGCAGCTACACATAAATGATTATTGTGTTCTCATTGTTTGATGAGCCTGGAAAGACTAGCTTCAGAATTATATGTACTCTAGGAGCGAATGGAAATGAGATACAAGAAAATGAAATGGTTAAAGATGTCTGTAGTTGATCGAAAAGGGCTGGGGAAAACAAGCACTTATTAAGTGTCTCCTACATGCCAGGTACATGCCTAAGTGTTTTTTTTAAAGAAATACCATTTTGTTTGAACATTCTGATTACTTGAAGACTTAGAGGAAATCCATAATTGAGTAGACTAAATTTAAAAGACAGCCATGGAAATATTTTCAAGAGATATCAAAGAGAGAAAGATTCTAAAAAGGAAAAGTATTATGGACAGTGTTATTTTCAATAACAAGATAAGGTGACCAAAATGACTTATCCATATTTCCTACTATCACAGATCTAATCAATCTTTATGAGAAAACTCTTTGTCCATATCAAAGGTGCTTTTGATGAAATCAAGAATGGAATGGGTAGATTTTTTACAAGTGATTTTTACACATCTTCATAATTATATGATTGTCTAAGAGCTAAACTTCATTGTGATTTTAAGTTATGGCAACAGAACAAAGCACAGCTTTAATATTTTTCGTTAAACAAGGTATGTCCCATCCATACGGTAAAATTGTGTAATTTCTGATAAAGGGATGCTTTTTTTCAATGATTATAATGCTTATTTGATTTTCAATCAAAATAAACATTGGAATATGATTGCCTACCATTGCTCCCCAATTCAGTTGATGGAGTCATAAAAGGTCGATTATGTAAGCACAAGTGATTAATGATGAATTAAACTAAATGAAAATGGAGCTTTTATGTCTCAATACCTTTATGGACTATAAATTTAACTCTTTCTATGTTTCATAAAACTACCTGACAAATCAGCCTTGTACATTTGAAAGGTAGTTTAGTGCAAGTAGGAGACCTTATACCCTAAATAGGCATGGATATAGGGAGACAGTCATTTGAAGAGGGAAGCAAAGGATCATGACTCCTGGCAGTAGAGAAGAATGTAATTGTCTGGAGCAGAAATATGGGAAGCCCTAGCAAGATACTCAAGTGGAGATATATGAAGACTCTTTGAAGAGATAAACATGTCCAGATCTTTCAGTGCCAGTAGCCATGATTTGTTTTTGCCTTTGAGTAGATGATTTTTCTAAGAGATAATTGAATCTACTGACTGATTATCAGTCTGAAAATCAGAGAAATCAGAATAGAAATAAAGAGTGAAATGTATGCAGTTGCTATATTCATGTGAGGAATAAGGAAGTAGAGTAGATATCATTGAATTGAAGACTATATAGAGGGGAATAAAGTGGAAGAAAACTGCAAAAGAGAGAGGGGATTTTGGGAAGAAAATATATTGAGTTTCATTTTATATATGGTGAATTTAAGGTTTTTATAGGACATCCAGTTCAAAATGTACAAAACACAGGTGAAGATGTGGGCTGCTTTGTAGTTAGTGACCACTCTTTCATTACAGATCTTTGAGTAAGCCCTGAATGACCTTATCTTTGATATGTCAGAGGGATTTATTTTTCAAGAATGAGTTCTACTAGGTCATCTCTGAATTCTCTTCCCTATTTTGAGATGTTTTGTCATCATGTACTATCACTATATCATCATCTCCTCTACTATTTCCTGTCTGGCTCTAAAATTCTGATTTTATCCAAATCATCACACAAGTGCCCGAGGGATAGCATGCCTAAATGAAAACAAAAATTCTTGTTTCTCGCCTTCCACTGATGCAATAAAATCTGGTTTATCTAGCATTTCCACTAACAATAATCCCCATTAATGGGAACTTTTCTGCTTCATTGGTACAATGATAACTAACATTCATAATGGGAACCCTGAGGCACTGGAAAATACTGAAATGCTGTTTGAATCTTCAAGGAAAGACTAATTAATATTCCTTGTGTTTTGTTATATATTAAAAACAATTTTATTTTGTACTGAGACTTCAGCAAATTATGATCCATATATCATACATATGGAAAATGTAAGTTAGCAAGATTATTTGATTGCTTAGCACACCTCCCTTTCACCTTCCCCAACCATGAAAAATAAACAAAAACTTAATGTGTGAAATTTTAATGTGATGTCTTAATTAAAACCATCTCCCATCAACCATTGCCTACTTCTCTTCAGTTTTTCTCTCCTGGAACTGGATGGAAGCCAAGATTAAATCTTAATGGTAGGTCTAAGAAACCTCCTCTGAAAACTGGAGAAGTCTTGAGCTTATAGAAAAATCTTTGGAAGCAGGTACCTGGATCAATTGCTTATTCTCTTCTTCTTAGAAACTGAATCTTGGAACCCAAATTGGAGATTGGTGAGATACCCACAGTTAGTAAGCATGACATATCAATGGAGCCATTGATTATGTTTCTACATCATCTCACATCCTTTTCCTTCTGTACACTCATGTATTGAGGACAAAATTTGTTATTCTAAATTTATAGCATCATTAAACCTAAGCTCATAAGCCCAAGTAATGCCCTCCCATGTTGTCAGTACTCTCTTCTTCCAAAAATGACTATCTAATTATCTGTGTATCTGCTATATCCTCCTTACAGAACTCAATTCCTTGAGGATAGGGGTCTTTTCATTTTGGTTTTGATAATTCTAGTTTCCAGTGTAATGCTTTTATTATATCAAATAAAGCAAATTAGAAAAAATGGCTACTTCTTAGGCACTTTAAAAGAAATTTAATGACACTCAAAGTCTTCTCAACATTATAGATGTACATTTTTAAACTGTCCACCCATTGGCTCTGGGATAGAGTCAGAATCGAGTGAAGTGACTTCTGGTCTTAAGTTAAAGTTTCTGTTATTTACACCAATATATTTACATTTTATTGTTTTTGATGAGGCTATAAATTCTTATTTGGTTTCTGCTGAGTAGGAATAGTTAGCTGTCCTTCGGGTATTCCAACTGTCATTTCAAGAAGTGCAGAGATTGATTTCAGAGGCAGGATACATGGACAGCTTCTTTCTCTCTACCTCAGACACTTGTGGAATCCAGGGAATTAATTATCTTCTCTTTTTGCATACCTTATTCCATTGTAATACTACCTGGAGTATCAAAGGCTCTCATACTGCCCTTGCCCATTAACTATATTAGTATATAGAAAAGGCAAGAAATGCTCTTCCCCACTATTTTCCATAACCACCTCCCTTGTAAAGAGATGAATTTGATCACAACCTATTTGAATTAAGGAACTGATGAGAGAGAGTGCCTTTATTTTCATGGAGAAAAGATTAACTCAAAAATAAAAAAAAATGCAAGGGGGTGTATTTGTTGTAATACATCACCAGTAATAACTTGTGAACATCAAATGCCATAAGTAAAAAACATCTCCAAGGACACATAATAAGGGGGTGGATAGAAGATACTGAAAGAATCTTTATTAATGGGTAGGCCAATGGTTACACCATAACTGTATGTAATTAAAATAACCAGGGGAAACTCTTTAGAATTTAAAAAAAAAAACATAATCTCTCTCTTAAATTCAAGTCAAATAATCAGTAATCATTTATTAAGTTCCTACTGTTTCTTACTTCTAGGTATTAGGAAATTAAAGACAAACAAACTGTTCTAGTCCTCAAGGAGCTCAAATTCTGTTGGAAAAAGCAATATTAGTAGATATAAATGGATGTGAAGCAAATTAAAGTGAATTTGGGGAGATGCTAAGATTGATTACTAGGAATAAGGAAAGATCTTCTAGGAATGTTGCTTAAGCTTTGAGGTAGACTAGGGAGTCTGAGAGTTTGATAGGAGGAGAGAAGGCATTTCAGATATACAAAAAGAAAGGCAATCTCAAGCCACTAAATACCCAGTGGACATCTCCAGACTTAATGTATCCAAATGGAAATCATTATCTGTTCTTTTCCTAACCGCCTGTACTCCAAATTCTTCTTCAAATTCTCTTCTTTCTATTGAGGCTCCCACAATACTTCAATTCATTCAATTTTGTAATCTCAGTGAGACCCATGACTTTTACCCCTTCCTCATTTAATTAATATCAACAAGTTACCAAATCTTTTGATTATGCTTTCTTTTTTATAATTGATCTTTAAAATTTTTTTCAATAGGATTTTATTTTCCCAAAAGAATGCAAAGATAGTTTTCAACATTCACTTTTGCAAAAACTTGTATTTTAATTTTTTTCTCCCTTCTTTCCCCCCACTCTTCTCCCTTAGACAGCAAGCAATCAGACAAAGGTTAAAAATATATGCAATTCTTATAAACATATATCCATATTTGTCATATAGCACAAGAAAAATCAGATCAAAAGGGAAAAAGAGAAATAAAAACACAAGCAAACAAACAAATAACAATAGCAACATAAAAAGATAAAAATACTATACTTGGCTCCACATTTAGCATCCATTATTCTCTCTAGATATGGGAGGCACTTTCCATCTGGAGTCTATTGAAATTGTTTTGAATCACCTTACTGTAGAAAAGAACCAAGTCAATCACAGTAAATTATCACAATCTTCTTGTTGCTGTGTACTATGTTCTCCTTGTCCTGCTTACTTCACTCAGAATCAAGTCATGAGAATCTTTGTAGGCTTTGTAGACTTTTCTCAAATGAGCCTCATAAAACAACAATGTTCCATTAGATTCATCAAGTACAACTTATTCAGCCATTTTCTAACTGATAAGCAAATACTCAATTTCAAGTTCCATGCCATTACAAACAAGGCTGCTATAAACATTTTTGCACATGTGAATCCTCAATAGAGACTGAATCAAAGGATATGCACAGTTTTATAGCCCCTTGGTCATAGTTTCAAATTGCTTTCTAGAATGGTTGAATTATTTCACAGCTCCACCAACAATGCAGTAGTGTCCCACTTTTCTCCACCAAGTATCAACAACATTTATCATTTTCTTTTCCTGTCATTTTAGCGATTATGTTTCTACATTACCACTCACATTCTGTTCCTCCTGTCCCACTCATGTAATCACTATCTGAGTTCAAGTCCTTATTGTATTTTATTTGAACTACTTTCATAGCTCCCTAATTAGTCTTTTGGCTTCTAGTCTCTCTCCCCCCACTCCATCCTTGTCATGTTCCTAAGTTATATGTCAAACCATATCACTGTCCTTCTCATGTTCACTGTGTTTCTCTATTGCCTCAAGATAAATTATAGATTCTTCCTTTTTTGACATTTAGAGCTTTTTCCCACAATGGCTTCAGTCACTCTCCAAGCACTTATAAATTACCTTTTACAGACTGTGATCCAACCACACTGACCTTCTTGCTGTTTTATGATTTTAGCACTCAACCTTCTACTCCCACACCTTTGCAGAAATTATCCCTTTTTCTTGGAATGCATCCACTATCATTCTTATAATCTTAGTATTTCTTTAGGGAACGAACTTTATTATGGTCTTGTTTTGTCTTGATATCACTAGTGCCTATCATTGTACTTGGCACAAAAAGGCACTTGATGAGTGCTTTCAATTTGATCAATTGAGGGATTCTATGATTTGTAGCCATATATCACCATCAGAGAGGGGAGGGAACAAGCAATAAGTATTAGGCAGTGTGCTAAGCATTTATCTTCACAAAAAATAGTGCTAGTATTCTTTATAGTCATACAGAAAGAAGTTAAGTGATTTGCCCAGCATTATGCAGCTATTAAATGTCTGAGGCTATATTTAAACCCAGGTCTTCTAGGCCCAGCTTGCTGTACATTAGACCACCCATCATTAGGGGATTGTTAGTTAGTGTTAAAAGTAGGTTTTGAGGTCCACTATAGAAAGGCATTGATTCATGTAGCAGAGCTTTCCTTAAATCTAATGTACTTGTTGATTTTTTTCTCTATTTCAGTCATTTCTACACATCTCTCTACACGCTGTGCCTTTCAGTAACATGTAAGCTTTCTGAAATAGGGACTCTCTTTTCATTTTTATCTTTGCATACTTGTGGAAGGTGGGATTTTAACTGAGTCTTGAAAGAGCCTGGAAACAAAGAGGTAGAAGGGGAGAGGGATAACATCCTAGGTACGCTTATTAACCTGTGAAAATATGCTGTTAAGAGAGGGAGAATTGTGGTGTATAAGAAGCACCAAGTAATACATCTGGAACATAAAGCATATGGAGGGCTATAAAGTATGAGGAATCAGATTGGGAAAAACTTTAAATACCAAACAGATAACTTTGTATTTTGTCCTGAAAGAAATAGGAAGCTACTTAATTTTATTTTGTAAGAGAGTAAAATAAACTTTGGCAGTTGAATGAAGGATGGCTTTGTTATGGGAGAAAGTTGAGGCAGAGAAACTCATAGAAAGTATATTATATTTTTTTGCCATATTTAAAATATACTGGATTACTTGTTATATAGGGGAACGGGTGGAGGGAAGGCAGGATTTTGAACACAAGGTTTTGCAAGAGTTAATGTTGAAAAATTATTCATGCATATATTTTTGAAAATAAAAAGCTTTAATAAAAATAAATTAAAAAATAAAACAGCCTGGAATGACATGCAAAGTCTAAAAAAGTATATTACCATTGTCTAGTCAAAAAGTAATAAGTGTCTATGCTTAGTGTTTGAATGAATGAAGAAGAGGGAAAGATACAAAAGATATCCTGAAAATATAAATAATATTTAGCCATGAGCTTACTATGTAGAATTAGAGTAAAGGAGAATTCAGAGATGACATTAAATTTGGGAACCTAGGGGATTATGAGGAGCATGGGACCTGTACAATGTTAGAAAAATTTGGAAGAAGAGAGGCTTTTGGGGAAAAGATAATGAGCTCTGTTTTAAACATATTGTGTTTGAGATACCTATAAAGTATCTAGTATGAAATGCCAATTGGCTTATGCATGACTGAAGCTAAGGACAAAAGTGGATATATAAACATGGAAATCATCTTCATAAGATGATATTTGAACCCCATGTAAAACTATGAGACCAAAAATAAGATAATAATACAAAGAAATAAGAAAACTTAGGACCGAGTTCTGGAGAACATCAGTAATTAGTGGAGTGACTTCAATGAAGATCCAAGAAAGGATGGAGAAGGAGCATATTGGGAATGGAAAAGAATGAGGAGGAAGCAGAACCATGAAAGTCCAAGAGAAGAGAACATCCATGAAAAGATAAAAAAAAATATAAAAAACCCCATTAAAGACTATGGAAGTCAACAAAGATGTTTATGGATAAAAGGTGATTAAGTTTGGTAATAAAGAGATCAATAGTAACTTTGGAGCAAACACTTTCATTTGAAAAAAATGTTTAGAAGTGAGAGGAAGGGAAAAGGAGGGAGGAAGTACAGATGACATCTAGGCAGGGTCTTAGCCTTACATTAAAGTTTTGGAGGATTAGGGAAGAAATGGAAATGAAAAACAGAGTGATAATGATAGAGACAGAGACAGAAACAGAGAGACAGAGAGAAATAGAGAGACAGAAACAGAGATACAGAGAAAGACAGAGGAAGAGACACACATGGATTGAGAGCAAGTGATATAGGAAGAGAGATAGAGGCAAGCAGAAAGAAGAGACATGGAGAAAAAAAAACTAGAAAAAGAAGGGTGGGGAAAAGTCAGGGGGGGATGTTGGTAGGCTATGGTAGAGAAGAAAAATTGAAGAGGTGATAGATGGACAAAGACAGAAATGGAAAGACAGAGTGAAAGAGAGAAAAAGAGAAAGAGCAAGGAAGGGAAAGAGGAGGAGAAGAAACATAGACAGACACAGAGACAGATAAACAGGCAGAGGAAGCAAGGAACAGAGAGGAAAAGGAGGGGTGGAGGGAGGAAGAGAGAAGGAGAGAAAGAGGGGAAGGGAAAGAGGGAATGAGGGAGAGAGATGCAGAGAGACAGAGAGAGACAGAGATAAAGAGACAGAAGAGGACAGGTAGAATGAGACAGAGACAGAGAGACGTAAAGACAGAGAAACAGAGAAAGGAAGACACACATGGATTGAGAGGAAGAGATATAGGAAGAGACAGACAGGAAGAAGAGATATGGGGGAAAAAAAGATAAAAGAGGGTAAAGAAAAGTCAGGGGGGAAGAGAGAGAAGAAAAGGAAGAGAAGCTGTAGATAGGTGAGGAAAAAAAAGGAGAAAGAGACAGGACATGAACCTAGATTTTCCTGACTCAGGTGATACTTAAGCCATTGTTAATTGGATACCTTCAGTAATACTGTGAGTACTTCCTATTTATTTAATTATTATTTCCAGATAAGGAATTTTAGGCCCAGAGTGTTTAAGGGACTTGTTGTCACTGAAGGAATTGAGGATGTTTAGAGTGAAGAAGTAAACAACTCGAGAGTGACTTAATAGCTCTTTTCAAGTATCTGTCACATAGAAAGAGGTTGAAAAATGTTTAAAGAAGCTTAAGGCAGAGGACACAACTGTGAGCAATAAGAAGAGTTGTAGGATGAAGGAAGACATATAGGCTTAAAGTCAGGGAAACTTTCCTAGCAATTTATAAATATTTATAAAACTATAACAATTTATAACTATCCCCAAATGGAATGAACTATCTTCAGAGCTAGTGAGCCCTTTGTTCTTGGAAGTCTTGAAGCTGCACATTAACCTGCTAGAAGTGACATAATGTGACTTTTTTGGGGGGATGAGTTGGATTAGAGAGTTATTAAGGTCTCTGCTGGCAATAACATTTTTTGATATTGCATGTGTCACTTGGACTCAAACTGATCTTCCTCACGCTAAGTCCATGATATTTTGAAATGACTAGGAAAGCACCATGATGGACTCCAGAAGGGCACATGTTAGGTTGAGGGAGAGGTCAATTTTCTGCAACTCAATCCTTTCATTCAGGTTGTTGACTCAATTCTGACCCTTTCATGGTACCATGTTCTCAGCCTTAAGTGATAAAATTATTTTCTACTATTGCACAGATGGGCATTTTTTTTAAGCTTAAGGAAAATAAAACAAAATTACCAACTAAAAATTAATTATAAGGCACAGGGACTCTTCTGTGGGTTTGCTTGTAATTTTTTCCAGCCATACTTCCCAAATTCATTGTCCTGTGACTTTATGAAGGACAGTACATATGGAGGTGACTGTTTCTAAAGCATACTTTTGCAATAGAAATCACAGACAGGAAAATTGTTTTATTTATTTTTGTTGAGGGCGGCACTTAGCTGCTCCACTTTAGTCATAACAGATCCACAACTTCCTAATAAAGCATGCATAGTAGATTTCCCTTCCCACTAGCCACTGCCTCTTTGCTGCTTCGTCAATGGCAAGTAGCCCATAGCGAAGTCCTTATTATGCCATTATTCTGGATCCATTTCATTGCACTAGTCAAGTATACTTTCAGGGAAACCCATCTGTTTGGTTCCATAACCTTGATAGGTTCCACACATTTCCTTACTTCAGGGGAAAATGGAAAGATAACACTTCAAAGAAAATTTCAGTTTAGGCTACAAAAGCTTTGTTTTCTGGGATTTTTTGTTCATTAGCTTATGGTTTCTCAAGTTAAGTCACAGTCAATTTCACAGTGTTTTTGCATTCCCCACATGGCTCCAGTATAGAGGAAGAAAGAAAAAAGACTAATTTAGGATATGTGTTCTCAAAGAATTTATAGGCTTCTGGACAAAGAAATGATTTTTATTTGTCCCTCATTCTTTTTTTAAAATTTTCAATAGTATTTTATTTTTCCATATATATGTATATATATACATATGCATATACATATATATATATATATATATATATATATATATATATACATATATGTTAAAGATAGCTTTTAACACTGTTTTGTAAGATTTGGGGTTCCAATCCCTCCTTCACTTCCCTTCCCCCTCCAAGTTGTCCCATTCTTGAAGAAAACCATGACATCAGGAAAATGATGTCTTGACTTACAAATGAAATAGATTTATGTAAGTGGTACAAAGTCACCAGTCTTACTCTCTCCTGTGTAGCCATCTGGGTCCAGTGGAAAAATATATATCAAGCTTACTGGAGGTGGTCTCTGACATGAGTGGGAGACCTTGGCTTTTTTAAGCTAAGTCTCTTCTGAGTCTCAGATTGTCTGAAGCAATACCCAGGCAGTGATCAAGATTAGGTAAAAATGAGGCAAAGAATGATCTCTTCTATCCAGTGAAAAAAATCAGTCTAGGAGGCAGATCCTCAGGGTTTCTGGCCCAAACAGAAACAATTACTATTTATACTCAAGAGCCAGAGTGAAGTGAGTTTAAGGCATGATCCCTAAAAAAAAAATCTATCCTGTGAACTCCAAAGGTGTTTTGTGGGATTTCAGCAATAAAAATTATATTCCTTTGGACAGAGAATCTAAAGATAAGGATATGATTCCCTTTGAATACAGAGGGAAAGGAGGGAAGAAAAGCAAAGAGAAAGAGTGAAAGAGTAAAATCCAATATGTTTTGGTTTCCTAGATATAGATTTTCACAAAATTTCAGAGGTCATTTTATCCTCCCTTTATTTTACAGAAGAGGAAGTTTGGAAATAGAGATGTTAAGGGATTTTTACTCAGTTAGATAGCAGAATTTCTAACCAAGCACTCTGCTTCTAGTATTAACGCCCTTCCTTCTATGCCTTAGTATTGCATTATTTGGGGGCATGAGTGCAGAAAAAGGATGGAAGAAGAGGGAAGTAATGACCAAATCCATGATTCCTTGATAAATTACAGTGAGGAAATTATCTCTACTGATTCAAGGCCAATATGCTTGAGATAAAGCAAAGACCTGGATTTAGGAATTTATAGGAAATTTGTACTTGGGAAACCAAAATAAGAGCACACACATACATACATACACACACACACAAATTGAGATAGAGGTTTATTCACCACATATGCAAGAAACTTGGTGCAAAGAGGAGAGAGAAGTATTGGGGAGGCAACAAGTTGGGGAATTATATATCTTATTATATACCCAGGAAATTATATACCTTAAATATGGACTTTGTCAAGAATAGGTAATCAATGTGAACCAGGCTTCTGGGAGGGGACATTTCTGATCAGGTCTAGAGGTAGTGAAGTTCTTTGGATCACTTATACCAGGCTTGATAGAGGGCAAATTTGTGGAGTTTCTTTGTGGAGGACAGAAATTGGTAGAAGGTTTGAGTTGAGTATTTGACATTTGTAGAGAAGAGGCTGGCTCATATCAGAAGATATGAGCATTAACTAATTGAAACAGGATTAATGCAGATCAGGACAATGAAAAAATACAAATCTGTCAGTCTTTGACTAAATGTTTTATGGGCATCAGAATCACTTAGCCTAAGTGACTCCGTATTGGCAAAGTCCCATCATTATAACTGTAACATCAAACAATATAAAATGTATAATTATCATACAACTGTTCTGCAAATTATAATCTTTGGGAGTTACCTGGAACACTAAAAGTTTTAGACTAAACTAGAATCGCACAGTGTGGACTAAAACAGTCCTTCTTGCCACATTTTAGGAAGGACTTTACTTAATTGGAAAGTGTTCTGTCCAAAAAATAGTTAATTGGAAAATATTTTAAACTGTTGACTATGTGCAAAACACTGTACTAGGCCCAGAGGAGACAAAATGAGACAAATAAAGAGAGAAACAATTCCTGTCTTCCATAAACTTACAATCTAGCTGGGTGAGACAACATATAGTAATATACAGAACAGATTTAAAGGCGCTTAGTAGAGAAGAAGCTCTTGCTGTTTGTCCTTCATTTTTTGAAGAGGATCAATGACATCATGAAAGTGATGTCTTACCAGTAAGTGAAGTGAATTTAAATGAGACAAGGCTGTGGAAAGTCAACAGCCTTATTCTTTGCTCTGGAGCCATTATTGATCCACAATTTCAAGGTCTTTCACTTCCTCCTTAAGTCTATCTCTTTGTATCCCTGACTTCCCTTTAGGCCCCATTAAAGCACTATCACCTACATACAATCTCTCTTAATATCCTTCAATTCTAGTTTCTTCTATCCATAGTCCACCTTCAGTCACCTGTAAAGAAACTGATCTGATTGGAGTGAATGGATCATTTTATAGCTTAGGGAGAAAGATTAGATAAATAACCAGGGCCCTAATTATAGATGGCTTCAAATGCCAAGCTGAAGAAGAGTTTACATGTGATAGACATTGAAGAAATACTGAAGTTTTCTAAACATGAAATGAACAAGGGAGGACTTACTCAAAGATTATTCTGCCAAGAGTGTGTGGGCTGAATAAGAAAAGGGAGGTAGTGGAGGGAGCCAGAAAAAGCAAGGAGGAGAGCCAAGTGGCCAGGAAATTGCAAAGAGATATCTGGAGCTCAATTGTAAGGAAAAGGGAGATATCTAATTAGGTGTAATTAAATAATTGATTTTCAGTTCTTGGAGTGGCTTTTGCTTAAACTATAAAGGTGCTCATTGCCAATTAAAAGTAGTTATCCTAATGGTTCAATTCTATCAAAAGAAAACAGGTAGTTAGGTAGCTTTTAAAAATAATAATAATAATGGGCAAGAAGAATGGCTAAGTGGCACAATAGGTAAAGTTGCCAGATCTGGAGTCAGGAAGACTCATCTTCCTGAATTCAAATGTGGACTTACTTGCTTATTAGCCGTGTGACCTTGCATACTTACTTAATTTTGTTTGCCTTAATTTCCTTATCTGAAAAAGCTGGAGAGGGAAATGACACACTAGTCTAATATCTTTGCCAAGAAAATCCCAAATGGGATCATTAAGAGTTGGATGCGACTGAATGACAAAACAACAAATCAAGAGAAGTTGTATTAGAATAAATAAATTAGTCCTTGCTTCCAACCTCCTAGTATAGGAAAAAAAGTCAAATGATTGGAGGAATATCTCTTTATTCACCATACTTCTAGAAAGAATGAATGCCTTAAAAGACAGTAAGAAGTACTTTAAGGAAGAAACAAATAATAAGTAAAATTCAGAGGAAATTTCAACTTGAGTGAGGATGTAAGAAGGTAGAAGCTTATTCCATAGAGAATAAAAATTAGGCTAACTAAAAATCTATAAAAAATACAATCATGGAGCTCTTCTCAAATTTAAGATCTGATTCATCTTAGAAGGAAATCTTTCAGTGTGTTATCAGGAATGATAATAGGGTTTCATAAGTGAAAAGTCACTTAGTAATGGTTAGAGGAAGGAGAGGCAAGTGGAGATCATTGGTAAATGACAGAGATACAGAGACATAAGCTGACAAATGTTAGAGATGTCCTGTCTCCTTAGGACCTAAAAACAAGATGTGGCAGAGACCGTCCTGATATTTGTCAAATCTAATAAATACTATCCATTTCTCACTACTCCTGAAGAATATTTACCCAAAAGACCATAAGAAGCTTTGCTAAGGATTGTGAAGTCAAGAAAACTGTAAAGGTCTTTGGCCATAAAGGTATTTTCATCACAACTGAAGATTGAAGAAGAGATTCAGAAAAGAAAATATAATTTCCAAAGGGAATATAAAGATAAGAAGGCAGTGCATAAAAAAGGGGATTTCAGAATCATCACTTAAAATAGATCAAATAACATATATTAATAAAAAACAATATAGTATATTAATATGTATAATGTACTATATTATAATATGGGGACTAAACTTTTTCCTCTTGCAACCCCTTTTAGCCAGAGAAATTTTTATGTGATCTTGCTTGGGTGTATATATATATATATATATATATATATGTATATATATATATATATATATATATATATATATATATATATATATATATATATATATACATATATATATATATATATATATATACATATATATATGTATATATGTATATATATATATATATATATACATATATACATGTATATATGTATATATATATATATATATATATATATATATATATATGGCATGTAAATAAAACATTTGCTGATAAAAATCATAATTTTATGACATATTCAATTACCAGACTTCACATAGGATTGTGAAACTCAGTTTAAGAAGCTGGACTAATATATTATGTATTATCAAAAATATAATTCTATTAATATATTTTAACACAATGTACATGAACAAATAATATTATATAATATATAAATAATATTAATAAGCAATGTTTCTTAATAAACCATAGTAGAATAAATAGACTATAGACTCTTAATCAAGGAGAAAAGCATAAATTTATATTTGCTTTGAGGCAAACAATTATAATGAGAATGTACTTAAAATTGAAAGGAAAGATAATGAAGGAAAAAACACTGTCTTAGAGCAAGAATTCATTCAACATTGACAATGTACCAGGCACTGAACTAAGAACTAGGGATACAAAAGGTCAAAACTTGGTCCTTGCCCTTAAGGAGCTCACACTTTAATGGAGTGAGGCAGCATACAAATAATCAGGTATGTATTCAGTGTAAATATGAGATGATTTCAGAATGAAAGGATTAGAAGTGAGGAACAGAAGAGTGACTAGGAAAGGCCTCTGGAAGAAGGTAATATTTGAGATGAATCTTTAAAGAACCAGGAGTGAGAGCCGAAGGAAACCTTTCCAGACATAAACAGAGGAAAGGAACAGTACAGGATCAAGAGTTTTTATGGAGTGGTTTGAGAGGACTAAAGATTTCTTCACATGAGACAGATTTGAAGAAAGATATAATAGGAGAAGAAATATGAGTAATTGAGGTAAAGAGGAAGAAAGAAGAGACAACTCTTGGTGTATGACTTATTTTGGAAGGAGTAGTATGAAGGACAGTCTTCAGCTTAGATAATGTAGCCTTGAAAGTTTGAGGAGAAATGAAAATGCATGAAATATTCACACACTTGGGAAACTGGAAGAATGATGGTATTTCAACAGAAATGGAGATGGAAATGGTTTTCAGAGGAAAAGTTGGATAACATTTGATTAGAGATCAACATGTGTGAAAATACAAGCTATATTGTTTTATTAATGTTGAGGTTGAGAAGAGATCCCCCAAAATTGGGATCACAGACCAGTGTGATGAGATGCCTCAAAAGAACTTGCAGGTTTGAACCCATTTCCAAGTCAAGAGGCAAAGTTTATTGTAATTGTAACAACAATCAAAGCGGGCCAAGTTCCAAAAGAATTTAGCAAATAACTAGGAGCAAAAAGATGAATTTATCCAGTTCTTAAGTAATTGATAAATTCAGTAATTTATGGCCTAGAAGTAGAACTGAGGAGTGGTCTCAGAAATTTGGTTATCACTCACCAGCAGATTATGTATCTGACACTAAGCTATGTTTGTAAGACTTTCCTAAGGTCAGAAGACATTAGAATCATTGACAGATTGTTAGAACAATAGCACTCTAAGGTCAGGAGACCTTAAAATTATTGTAATATTTCCTCTAGAAGCTGTAGCCTATTATTAGTATACAATAGACTGTCTCTTCAGAAGGAGAATTAGATAAAGGTTTTGGGAAATGAATTGCCTACATGGCAAAGGAGGATATTGTAGTGCTGAATGCTTTCAATTCTCTGGCATCTGTAGACTTTCTTTTCTAAAAGTAGAGCAATTATATATTTACTTCTTGGCTTACTCATAATTTTATGTCTCCAAAGGAGGAGAAGAGAAGGGAAATATCCTAAACTTAATTGTAATTCTTAAAGAAGAATATTTTTCTGAAAAAGAAATGCTAAAATTATTGAGGGTAGATGTGGCTTCTATATCATGTACTTCATTATAATGAAGAAGAAGAATGATTGGTATAGTGTAATATCCACCTCTTAAGAAGAAAAAAAGGAAGGGCAGCATTGGGCATCAAGTTTATAGAAGGAATGGCTATAATTAATTCCGTTTAAAAGGGTAGGACAATTGTCAGGAATGAAACACTAAAGACAACAGCTTTAATTTGAAGTAAAATTAAGGGGAATTAAGGGGAGCATAGTGTTATGTTCTTAGAGATGGATGTGTTTGCATGGGAAAGTAGTCAATGCAGTATATTCATAACTAAGATGTCCCAAAAATCTTAGTGAAATTTTAATGCATTAAAGCTTAAAATTACACTGAGATTATTGGGATACACTATGTGCAAGCATAAATATACATATAATTTTATATATACATAGCTTTATGCATGCATAAATATATATACACACACATATATATGACTTGCCTAAACTCATACAGGCTTAAGCATCAAAGATAGGATTTGAACACATTTCTTCTGAGTTAAAAACTAGTATTTTTTCCACTCAATCCTGCATCCATGCTGAATTTACCCAATAGAACATAAAGTCTTTAAAAGCAGAGAACATTTCATTTTGTCTTTGGGTCCCCTACATCAGCATCAGTATCTGGAGCATCACTGGTGTTTAATAATATTTCCAAAATAGAATTGAAATAAATTATTTGCAGTTCACTAGCCATTTGGACTCTCATCTAAGTTATCAATTGTAGTAGCCCCGGTCAACGGGTGGCCCATCTAACCACATGCCAGTGTTTGGATAACTGTCATTCTTCATCCACATGGTTTTTCCTGTGTGACTTGTTGAGTTGAGCTATTTTGAGTGATAGTTGATATTTCAACATTGCTGTAATATTCTGAAGCTTGCTGAAATCAGCACGATGTCATTCACAGACAGGAATCTCTTAGGGTTTCATCATATTACTACAAGCATTCTTCTATCACAATTTAGGGTCACACAGAGCTTTCCAAAGCATCATTTCTTCTCCAAAATAACTCAGCATGCATTGTTCAACTCAATCCAATACAATCACTTTTTTTTTTCTTAAGCACCAGCTACATGCCTGTCACTGTGCTAAAAACAAAACAAAACAAAACAAAGCAAAAAAGCAGGAAATAGTCTTTGTCCTTGAGGAACAAATATTTGTGGATAGAGGTAAAGGATAATCCTATGAATAAGAGGCTATTTCTATGATAATCCTATTAGGCAAAGCAATTTCAAGAGGAATTGGGCACCATCCTGGCACCAAGCTGGCACATAGTAGGTGATTGATATATGTTCAATAAATGAATGACTACTGGGGGAGAGAAGTCAGCAAAGGTCTGGCTTAGGAGATGGCACTATTCTTGAAGGAAGCTGGAGTTACTGGGAGTCAGGAATAAAAAGGGCATGTACAACAGATATTAGAGACAGCTTGTGCAAAAGCAGGGATGTTATGAATTGCAAATAATTCTCATTCCTATTGTATTTCAGGATAATATTAAGACCGAGACTCAAAAATGATCAGTTGCTTGTGTGCTAGCAAGCAGTGGCACTGAGGCTTGACCCCGGATTGTCCAACTCTAAATCTGTTTGAATTTCCTATACAATGTGACATTTTTTGGTCCAAAAAGCCAGATGGTTTGGCGTGATATGGAATTAAATTTCTGCCACTTGTAATTAATTTCCTGCATTAATGAAAGAGATGAATAGGGCACGCCACATTCATGTTTCTACCACATTGCTCTTATTGATTTTCTAGTATCAAATCCTCTGCCAATATTGGCAGCAGACAACAAATACAACGTGCCTGATGCAATAAATTTTAATGTTTGGCTCCATGGGTCATTTATGGAATGGATCTCAAATATGGTATCAATAAATGTTATTAGAAATTCAGCTAAACGCATGCCACTGTGACTGATTTTATTAATCATTCAGCAGGAATCAAAACAATATGACTAGAAAAAAATGGCTTCCAATTACTATGTTCTTCCTTTCCTTGAAGGCTCAATTCCAGTATTAGCTCCTTCCTACTAGAGCTTTTTCCTAACCACTGGCCCCCCCAGTTTTTATTGTTTCCCCTGTCCAAACTATATTATATTTACTTTGTACATACTTTGTTATTCTTATCTGTATAGCTGCCATCATATCACTTTAGTAGAATATATCTCTATGAGGATAGACTATTTATTTTGGCTTTTGTATTGCCATTTTCTTGCACTGTGGCTGACAATACCTTTCATAAATGCATGTTCAATTGTGAGTCATGCTAAGCTGTCACACCTGAATGGTTCTTCTTTGACCTTTCCCTTCTCTTCAGTGTGATACAGAAGGTATTAAAGACTTATTCTGTGGTAACACATCTTGCAAGTTGCCCTCAGTGAAAAAAATCAGTGGTAATATTTACCCTAGAATTTGCTGCCAAACTGAGCTCATGGCCCTCATTTTATATATAACTTTGTGTATTAACCGAGGTATGTTGTATGGGAAGTCACAACTCATAAATCGTAGTCCTGATTATCTTTCCCTCAAGATGTGTAACCATAGCAAGAGGGAATAAACTTTCTGAGGCTCAGTTTTACTTATCTATAAAATGAGAATGATATTGCTGGTACAACTTCAAAGAATTGTTAGTGTTAGTGTAAATGAAAATGCTTCAAGGGAATAAACAAACTTCCATACTTAACAATAAGACTTAAAGGTCACCTTGGGTTCTTGAAAGTTCTGTTGGTTGACCACAAAACTCTGAGAACCTCAGCTGATTAATAATAGTGATAATAATAATAGCAAAGGATTATATAGAACTCACTAAGCACTGTGCTAAATGCTTTACAATTATTTTATTTAATTCACACAACATTAGTAGATCGGTGCTATTATTATTCCAATTTTACCAATGAGAAAACTCTGGCAGTATGACTTGTTCAGATCACACAGCTAGAAAGAGTTGAGACTGATTGTGAATTCAGGTTTTCCTGATTCCACCCAGTATTCTACCCACTATGCCACATTGAGTATATGTCAAAAGATGACTTCGGTGTCTCTTTTTTGAAGACCTCCTTCCCCTTGATTGGAGGGTCCCATCCCTAATATTCTCTGTAAGATGGTACTGTTTTTTTAACTCTGATATCTTTTGAATACTGGGTTTGAATTTCAGGAAGACCAAAGTTCTAATACTGTCTTTAATTGTGTAAGCATGGAAGGTTTATTTAATTTTTCTGAGCCAATTTTTTATCAATAAATTTGGGATCAAGTGACCTACGTTACCTGGCTTACAGAGTTCTTTTGATAATTAAGTGGGACAATGACACCATGTTTAGGCCCCAATTTCTTAATGTGACTTGTGATCCCATATTCATATTCACAATTGAAAATGGAGATTATAAAATTATAATTTATTATCTGTAAATGTTTGATTTGTATACCTGTCTTGGGTGAAAAAAGGTTGCAAATAGAAAAAGTTTAAGAAGCCCTAGTTCAGGCCACTACACTTGGCATATGGAACAATAGGTATACATATTATCTTTGATATTTATTAGCTCTGTGGTCCCTCCCCCCCACATGTTTCTCAGTCTCCATTTCTTCAACTATAAAATGTGAATAAGAATTATTGTGAGAAGAAAATCATTTTATTTCCTATGTACATGAATAGCCTTAAGATACAGCCAAAATGGTAAAAGAAACAATTAGTCAAGTTCTCCCAACATTTCCCTCTAAAAAACTTTAAGATAATATCTCAAGCAGAATTCTGAAGTGGTAGAGCCAACAAAAAATAAGACTAAAGCATACTTCTAGCTCAAAGCAACATAGGAAGATGGAAAGAGAGATCTATGAAACAGGGAAGGAGGCTGGTCCAGAGACCACTATTCATTACAGAAATGAAAATTAACACAACTCTGTGGTACCACTACACACCTCTCAGATTGGCTAAGATGAAGGAAAAGATAATGATAAATGTTGGCAGGGAATATGGGAAACCTGGAACACTCATACATTGTTGGTGGAGTTATGAACTGATCCAATCATTATAGAGAGCAATTTGGAACGATGTCCAAAGGTCTATAAAACTGTGCATACTCTTTGATACAGCAGTGTCTCTACTGGGCCTAAAAGATCATAAAAAAGGGAAAATAAAAATACATTTCACAAAGGTAGTGAAGTATAGATTAAAAACTGATTATAACTCAAATCCTAGACAATGAGTGGGGCAAAGAACAAATCATAGAAAAAATAAATAATTTCATAAAATAGAGTGGCACCAATGAGGCAACATTCCAAAATTTGTGGGAAACAGGAAAAGTTTACTTAGAGCAAAATTTGTATCTCTAAATACATTTACATCAATAAAAGAAAAAAATAGGCTGGAAAAGAGAAGGGGGAGTGGGAGGGGAAAAGGGATGAAAGAGAAGAAGAGAGAGGAGAGGAAGATGGAGAGAGAGAGAGAGAGAGAGAGAGAGAGAGAGAGAGAGAGAGAGAGAGAGAGAGAGAGAGAGAGAGAGAGAGAGAGAGAGAGAGAGAGAGGACTAGATAGAGCAGGACATGAAGAGGAGTATGATAACTGTTTTTAAATATTTAAAAGGCTATGATTTTCCACACGGTTGCCAGATGGAGCAACAATAGCTTGTTTTCAAATGAGTCTATCGAAGCCTGAGTTAAAGCTGCTCCATGGTATCTGAAACCTTGGCTTCTAGGGAACCTTGTGATTATTTACCAACTGTCTCAGCCTAATAACTCCTCTTTCTCATTTTTAATTGTTTCTGTTCAAGTCTGACTTCATGATTTTGAGTTGGGAAAAATAAGGGTAAAAGAAATCATTGGCGATTGTAATGGTACCATTGGTTAATAGCAGAGATGTTAGGCAACTATGTCTCCTGATTTCAAGAGTAAAGCTCTTGAATTCATACTATATTGTCTCTGTCCTATAACAGCATCTCCTTTCCCTCTTCCATTCCTGTGGGTGGCTAGGAAAGTCCTTTAGTGTGGAGGCAAGCCTAACTCTGAGACAAGGTAGATAAAATCAAATGCCCATATGAAAGTTTTTCTTTTCTTTTTAGTTGAGGGGAAGTTTGGCAAGCTTGTGATCAAATGTAGACTGAAGGCAGAAAGGAAAGAAAAAGAAAGAACAATAATTATCAACAATTAATTGTGAACCTTAAACATTTCCCCTTGATCTTTCACTTCTATGAATTATTTCTTTGAAATAATTTAGAAAAGTATCTTTTAATCACTTACCACATCCATCAGCCGGCACATCTGGGAAGCCAAGTAGAAAATGATGCTCCCACTGCTCTGATTCTGATGGCACCCCTGTTCAGTGAGTAGTGTTTAGAGACCATGACAAGGACAGGAGATACATTGCAAAGAACACTCTGATTGTCTTTGACACCTCCATTGATGCTCTCCCAAAATTAACCTCCAAAGAATACAAAACACCAAGGACATATTAAAGTAAATGATTTTTGAAATCCTCTGTTTGGAAAAAGGGAATATGCTGAGATTCAGAAAGATGTAGATTCAAATATTATCTCTCATCCTTGCTAGATGGTTTGCAACTACAGAAATTCTCTGAGCCCCCTTTTCCTTATGTACATAATAGGAATCATTTTAACACTTATAGTACATACTTCACAGAGTCTGTGAAAATCAATTCGGAAGCAAACTTTAAAGTGTCATTTAAATGTCGATCACCACCATCACCGTCAATATCACCATTGCCACCATATTGGATTTTCAGATTGACTTTGGGTTTTTAAAGGCACAGAAGTATATCTTTCTTTCTTTTTAAATTTTATTTATTTATTTATTTATTTATAATATTATCCCTTGTATTCATTTTTCCAAATTATCCCCTCACTTCCTCCACTCCCTGCCCCCGATGACAGGCAATCCCATACATTTTACATGTGTTACAATAAAACCTAGATACAATATATGTGTGTAAATGCCATTTTCTTGTTGCACGTTAAGTATTAGCTTCCGAAGGTATAAGTAACCTGGGTAGATACACAGTAGTGCTAACAATTTACATTCACTTCCCAGTGTTCCTTCTCTGGGTGTAGTTATTTCTGTCCATCATTGATCAACTGGAAGTGAGTTGGGTCTTCTTTATGTTAAAGATATCCAAGAAGTATATCTTTCATAGATGCATAGAATTTTCAAAGTTGGAAAGGATCTTAATGGTTATCTCGCTTGAGCCTCAGTATTAAACTATAGAGCACTGGGGCTGAAGTCAAATGTTTTGTGCTTGCGTACTGGCTTTGATGCTTAGATAAATGTGTTATTGTGGTAAGTCATATCACTTTTCTTAGTTTCATTTTATCTTTCATTAAATGAAGATTCTAATATAGAATTGTTAGCTGGTTCAGGAGTGTGTTGGCTTATAGAACAAATTGTTAAATTTTCAGTGTGCACATTTATGCCTTGGAAACTGGCAAGTGTTACAGATCAAGCATTCATTTATCTATTAGTTGACTTAGATTTAATGATGAAGGTTAAACTTAAAAATGTCATGTATACATTTATTTTTAGAGAGCTGGTTGTTAACTATTCAACACCAACCAATTCCTTCTTAGTCCTCACATGAAATCAAGAGTATTAAATCAGCTCCGGAACACTAGATAAATTTCCTGAGGATGATTTGTGAGAAGATGGGGGAGGGGGAAATTACATGGGGTGAATGGGCATGTTTTGACTATAGTTTTCGTGCTAGATTGGAATACTGGTTTATATATTTAGGCAAGTCCCAAAGGAAGACTTGTAAAGTCTACCCCCTCCCCCAGATAATCATAGATTTTGAAATGAAAAAGACTTCAGAAGTCATTTTTTCCAACGTAGAGGGCAGAACTTTGGAGAAGTATACTTGAAACAAGGTATAATTCAGGGGAATTGATGAAATTATTGTTTTCTAGTTCACATGTATACTTAGTACTTTGTAAGGTGATGTAATGGTTCTCTAAATTCACACATAATCAGTATGCTATAATGATGTAATTACAATAAGGTATATAAGGACTAAGAAGGACTGGACAATAGATATTCTATCTTTGAGCAGTCTTGTGGTGGCTCTCATGTCTCCCACACTAAGATCAAGACTGGGCCAGAATAAAGAATCTGGACTCTATTCTTGACTATTCTCATGGTGTTTATCCTGCTGAGACCAAGGCCCATTTGAAGGACCTCCAAAAAGCTAGCCTGGACATTACAGTCCAAACTCCTCATTTTACATGAATAATTGAAGCCCGGAGATCAAGAACACACTCATTGTGGTGACCCAATGCTGCTTTTATTTATAAATTCAGTATGTTTTCCACTTTATTACACTATTTCTCAAGTTTGCTACATGAGAAAACTGCCTCATTAGTCTAAATCAATTACATTATTTAGTTCAATCCCCTGATTTTACATATACAAATTAAATGATTTGCCCAGGGTCACACAAGTAGTAAGCAGTAGCAGCAAGATTTGAACCCAGGGTCTCTGACTTTAGATTCAATAAACTTTTCTGTTTTAGTCCGATGGGGATAAAATATACCCAA
This sequence comes from Sminthopsis crassicaudata, assembly GCF_048593235.1. Classification (NCBI taxonomy): domain Eukaryota; kingdom Metazoa; phylum Chordata; class Mammalia; order Dasyuromorphia; family Dasyuridae; genus Sminthopsis; species Sminthopsis crassicaudata. The sequence continues at coordinate 31,325,921 of NC_133618.1, read as the reverse complement.
TATGTATCAGTGGCCAATGGTATATACTAGGTGGACTTCTAAATCAAAATTGGATGACTATATGATCACAAGAGGAAGAAATCTTTGTTGCTTCAAACTCTATAACCTCGGACTTAAACTTTGAATTAATGAATTAAATGGGTTTATTAACCTATGGGACAAAACTTATATAGCTACAAGGTCTACCCTCTGGAAATTTGACACTATCTCTTCCTTGCACTAAGCCATTTTCAGCCCTGTGACTGATATGTATTAATAGTGATGTCCTAAATATTAGACCTTTGCTTTAAGACTTCCCAAGTGCCATCTCTATCAGACTCTTTTTTTTTTTTTTTTAATTTCCTGAGGCTGAGGTTAAGTGACTTGCCCAGGGTCACACAGCTAGGAAGTGTTAAGTGTCTGAAACCAGATTTGAACTCTGGTCCTCCTGAATTCAGGGCTGGTGCTCTCTCCACTGTGCCACCTAGCAGCCCCTCTATCAAACTCTTAATACTAGATTACTTGAATAGATGCTTGCATATTTAGATGCCCCCATGTTGCCAGTAACCAGAAAGGCAAGATCTAAGGATCTTGACACTAAAATGTAGAGCCAATGTAAAATAGAGACTGACAACTCAAATTCCATGCCACATATTCCATTCCATTCCATCCCACTGATGTTCACCAAATGTCTCTTGTGTGGAGAGTATTGTGTTAGGTATTGAGGGTTATACAGAACCAAGACATGATTCCTATCCTTATGGAACATAAATTCTGCAATGGTCTGCTTGTCAAGAAGAAATAAAGGCATGTAGTCTTCAGTATTCCATTTTTAAAACATTACTTAATGTTACTAGATTTCCCTTTCATAGCAAAATTAGACATTAGCCAACCATAGACCCGTGATTTAGACAAAAAATTTCATAATAATCATTTTGTCACCAAATGGCTCTGCTTCTGCCAGTGGGCAGAATCACATATGAATTGCTCTTTTTGTCAACTTTCTCCTACTTTCTTTTCTAACTTTATTATATACTATTTCTTTTCCTACACTCTCTCCTTTGGTCAAGCTAGTTTTCTTGCTGTTCTTTAAATATGATAAGTCTTCTTATTTTTAACATAATTCTAGAATGTACTCTTTCCTCACTCAGATCTCTTAGTGCTTCTTGTTTTCTTCAGGGCTCAATTCAAGTGCTATTCAACATGGAAGATCTTTTCTGATCCTCCTTAGTTGTTATTTCTTATTACCTTATATTTATTTTATATGTTTATTTTGAATATATTTATGTAGATACAGATTGTTTCCTCTCTGTAGAATATTAGCTCCTTGAGACAAAGGATGGTTTCATTTTTTACCTTTGTATGACAGGCTTCTAGACTAGTTTCTGATTCATCACATATTCTTTTAAAAATAATAGATTTTTATTTTCAAAATCTATGCAAAGATAGTTTTCAACATTCATCCCTGCAAAATCTTGTATTCCAAATTTTCTTCCTCTGTTCCCCCCACCCTATCCCCTAGACAGCAAGTAATCCATTATTTGTTAAACATGTACAATTCTTCTACATATATTTTCCCATAATTATCACGCTGAACTAGAAAAATCAGAATAAAGAGGAAAAAAAGGAAACAAAAAGCAAGCAAACAACAATAAAAATGCGAACATTCTCTCATAGCACACTCTTAAAATATTTATTAGTAGACTGAGGATAGGGGAATGGATTTGTTTCTAATAGTTTCTACTTTATTTCATGAAAGGATCATTAACTCATTTCCCTCAGATGTATTCCTAAATATTTGACCCTGGGAAATCAAACTGAGAGACAAACTTTATGGATGATGATTAGCCCTATCCTGAGAAATTCTAAGTGTTCACTAGGGCAAATCTAATTATATATGTCTCTCTTTAATCTATGTAAATTTTGGTAAAAGACCCTAGTCCACCAAATAAGCCATTAAGTAACCTCTGGGTATGTGCTGACAGCTGGGTGATAGGTACAGTGCTTGAAGCATTTGTCCTGGATTTGAATTTGACATCAGACACTTCCTAACTTTGTGAATTTAGGTAAATCACCTAATCCCTATTTGCTTCAGTCTCTTCGATTGTAAAATGGGGAATATAATAGTATCTACCTCTCAAGGTTGTTGTAAGGATGAAATGAGATAGCATTTCTAAAGTGTTTATCGCATAGTAAATACTATATCAACGATAGCCATTTTTATTATTAGTTCCTCCAAAGAAAGTTAAGCATTCTCAATCTTACAATGTTATTTTCATAAATATATTTGCGATGACTTTTTAGCACATCTTCACTGAACTAATTACAAATCAATTCTGGTAATGCATTGAACAATGTATTTCATGATGAAATTTTATTTTCTAATTTCTATACAAAGTCTATTGCTACCATATGGTTTCAGAACTAATTATCCTAGAGAATTATAGGAATATCTAGCATATTTATATGTGTGTGGCTTTAATATGCACACATTTTCTAGAACCTATAAGATAGCTTTAATAAATTAATTAATTATATAAATGTAAGGGTGAGGGATTGGGGATAGAAGTGATTTCTCTGGTGTAGAGAATTCTTGGTTGATGAATGTTCCTTTACCAAAGCAAGATGGCTCCTTCTCTGCAATTTATCATTTTATAGAGATACCTAGAGTATAGAGAAATTAAATGAATTGCTTAGGAATATATAGCAAGTATGTTATCAAAAGTGGGATCTGGCTTTTGGGAAAAGACCTCTATTTATTGTATCATTTGCCTGTTTTGTATATACTACATATAGATATGAGTCAATCCAACTTAGTTTGACTTGAAATAAATAGTTCAACTTTGGAAATAGCTTTGACTTTGGAAAGCCATCCAGTTCAGCTCTGTCACTTTATAAAGATTCTCAGAAATGAAGATTCTCAGACATGAAGATGCACTTTCCGAAGATCAAGCAGGGGATTAATGGCAGAGCTGTGATTAGCATTCATGTTACTTGAGTTGTTCCAGTTCCAGTGAAAAGAATGCTAGATTTGGAATCAATCAACCTGATTATGGAGCCTAATTCTGACGTTTATTAACTGTATAATCCTTGATGATTTACTTAACTTGTAGAACTTGCAGTATCTTCTTCCCATGAATATCTGAAGGCTATGACATTTCTGCAGTATGGAGGTCATCAAAATATAGAAATTCCTTCTAGTGTTTATTACAAACTATTAATGGGTTATGGAACAGCAAAAAAGCTCTGAATGGATTTGATGACCTGAGTTTAATTACTACTTCTGATGCTTACTCATGTGATATTCCCTACTTTACCCTGTAGACCTCAATATTCTCATCCATAAAATTAGAGAGTTATGCTAGAAGTCCTCTCTGAATCCCTTTAAATTTATATAGATTAAAAGATTATGGAATCATAGATTGAGACATAGAAGTATCATAGTGGATAGCAAATCCAATCCCTTCATTTCACAGATGAGGACATTCATTTCTGGAGATCATAATTGGCTAGTCTAGTGTCCCAAAGCTAGTAACTACCTCTGACAATAACTAAAGTCATATTTTCATGACACCCCAGCACTCTATCGCCTGTTGCTGTTTAGTTATGTCTCACTCTTTGTGACCCCATTTGGAATTTTTCTTGGCAGAGATGCTGGAGTAGTTTGCCATTTCCTTTTTTAGCTTCTTTGACAGATGAAGAAATTGAGGCAAACAGGGTGAAGTGACTTGCCCAAGGTCACACTCCTATGAAGTGTCTGAAGCCAGATTTGAATTCTTTATTCTAAGCCTAGTGATCTATTCATCACTCTACCAATTTGCCTTTAACCTCACCTCTTAGATATGAATTCTAAGTGCATTGCATGATGTAAATGGAAATTAAGGGATTTATTTATTGTCATACATTCCCATAGTCATATATGTCATAAGTCAATTCATATCTTTCTGACTTCATGAAATGTTTTGTCTATGATGTTATATAGCTTCCATTTCTAATTTGTGAAAATTGGGATTAATAATACTTGTATGACCTACCTCACAGAGTTATAGTGAGGAAAATTATTTGAATATTTCAACACTATGTAAATGTCATAGTTTTTAATAGATATTTCACCCATTCTATTCTAACTCCATCCCTGTGACTTGAATATGCTAGCCATCAAAACAAGTCTGGAATATACTATGTTTTCACCTTCACTTGTTAGAATTGCAGTTTCTTTCTCAGCTAAAGCTTGAGCTTCTACATGATTACCTCTTAATGCTATTACCCCAAGTTATATTGTATTTTGTATTCTAAGTATAATTTGTACTTTATATATTATCTACTTAAATGTGTACAGTTGCTATCTCCTTTTGATAGTGCACAGGGGCTGTTTTATTTTTTCCTTTTTATGTAACCCTAATAGCTAGCATAGTTCCTACCACATGAAATGAAATTGGGTCTGGAGTTTCATTGAGTGTAAAGAGATTTTAGTAAAGAATTTCCTTTACCAATACACACTGGAATGTTTTCTGAAACTCTGTGGGGCATTAAAAGGATAAATGACTTTCTTACATCATAGGTCAGTATGTAATAGAGTGGAAACCATGGATTCTGTTATATTTTTCTGATTCTGAGGCTGACTCATTATCCAAAGGGCTAAGCTCATTTCTCAGCTAAAAAAAACTAGGATCCAAAATTAAGTAGGTATTTTTTGGCTAGAATAGAGTGCAATTTAATTATTACCTACCTTGCTATTCTATTACTCAAGCCCAAATTTGCAATAAGTTGTGACCAACTAAAATTCTCTGGAATCACTGATGCAAAAGAGTGTCAAGCTGGATTCCCACAAACCTTCCTGTTTGCCTGTAATTGATGTTTGTAAATACCTTCTAGAATTTACTCTTGTCATTGTTAAACATTCACCTTGCCATCCAGCCTGCCAGACCACTGAAGCAATTAGACATCTTGATTGTGTCATATTCTATAGTCATTATTCTTTCTAGCTTTGTGTCATTCAGAAATTTTAGGAGCATGCCATTTTTTGCCTTCCTGCAAGTCATTGATAAAAATGTAGAACATAACATTAAGGACAGAACCCTGTGTCATTCCACCTAGAAATTAACTCCTGGGCTGTGTCACTCTGTTACTGAACTCTCTTTGGCTATGGTTGTTTGATTAGCTTCGGAAACTTGAACATTCTGATGAGATTGGAAGGTACATACAAGTAAATTAAATTAGATTAAATTAAATAGATTGGAAAGGGAAAAATTCCAGGAGTATTTTTTTTAATCATCATCATCAGTCATTGTTATCTTCATAGAAGCTATCTTTGTTTTCATCATTAGCAATGTAAAATAATGTCAAAATCACCAAGTAATTAAAATTGTAAATCATTCAAAAAGGAATGGAGAAATGAATGATTGGAGTCACTATGTCATAGCACAGTTATGCATGAGTTATGAATTGTACTCAAGAGGCCATGTCAAATGTACCAAATGTATCAATGTCAATGATTTGAAGAAGTAGATTGAGTATGTAGTAAAGGTGAGAAATAACTGATGAACCATCTATGAATTGTGTTGCTACTCAACTAATGTTAATATATCTTAGGAGAAGCTCCCAGAATATTGAGAGCATAAGGGAAAGGTCACACAGAAGAAGGAGGCATGGATGGCTTGTGATATATACTATTGTAGGGAGTATTTAAATTAATGGGTTCATAGGTCATTTGATATATTAAAGTAGTCAACTCATTACTCTGTTACATTGATAGCTATATATTGACGCTGCCCACCTTTATCTACTTTTTTCTGAGGTCCAGTGTATCAAGAGATTAAAATTTATGTGATTAAGCAAATTCTTTGAGAGTTATGTTGCACTGAGAAAGTTTACAAAATCTTAGTTCACTTAGTTGATTAATTATCTTTCAAAAGCATTTGTCTATTAGACAAAATCTAATGTCTGATTTGATTGAATTTAAATACCCAATATTTTTCTTCTTGCCTTGTTTGTCTAATATTTATATGATCATTTGGCCAACTTCATGAACAGAAATATGGTCAAAGAGGTTGAATTGAATTAATTCCTTGGGAATGAATGTACTGATCAATCAATAGAACCAAAGTGATTGACTCTCACCCAATGTGGAGATAAACTCCACCTACATTTTGCCTCTGGTGTGTCTAGAATATTAAAGATATAATGCTTCATATAAATATAGAAAAAAAGTTGTTAATGAAGGTATTATGCAGCTAGATGTTGTGATAAATTAATGGAGTTAGGAAGCCATGAATTTGAATTCCGTATCAGACATTTCATAGCAGTGTGGCAAATCACTTGATCTCTATTAACTTGCTTCCTCTTCTGTAAAATGAGGACCATATCTACCTCATAGGATTTTTGTGTGGATTAAGTGTATGTAAAATGCTTAGCAAGCCATAACATATTATATAAATGTTATTATTATCATTATCAACAAGAACAAGAAGAAGAAGAATAATCACATTGGAAAAAGCCCTTTGTGAAACTCTGTGGAAAGAGAATATGCCTTTATGTAGCAAATAAGTCAATTTCTTAATTCCCTAGCGTGGCTATATGATTTCCATATGTGCTTGTGATAATGTTAGTATGGCTCTATATTAAAATAACTAACCATTGGAAAGATGAATTTGAAGTTTATCAGACAAAATGGGAGAGGCAAACCAATGATCAATTTCAAAATCACCAAGCTCAAAGAACGCCACTCTTCCTTCAAATGTCACCAGCGTATAATGCTTTTGTTTGCAGGATTTGTTTGGAATTTTCCAAGCTGGCTGTCATGAGGGAGTTGGGTGATGATGATTATATTTCTGGACAGCTTGGTTTTCAACAAAAGGCCACAAAGCAGACCGAAAGCATGAAAGCTTCTCGCAAAATAACAAGTAAACAAAGAATCCAGGTTGCGATGAATATTGGCAATGAATCCCAAGGCTCTAGTGTTTGGATAGGAGCTTGGTTTCCAATCTGGGACATGGCATCACTTTGTAAACATTTGAATAAAATTTCAAGTGAGAAATCAAGGCTAAAAATATGTGTTTTTCTGGAACTCCCTGCTTATTATCATTTAAACATTCTTTTTTCCCCATGAGAAGGGAGAAATTTTTGTGAGGCATTTCTTTTTTTGATGGGAATTGTATTATCCATAGGAAGCTGATACCTGACTTTAAAAATCTCTCTGTGTGCATCTCCACTATGAATTCAGGTGCTTGGGACAGATATGACAATAATAATTAATAATAATAATATTCAAATTTATATATTTATCTATCTTTGATACTCAAAATAATCTTGTGAAATTAGTCCTGTTTTTGATCTTTTTAAGTGATAGGTAAGCTGACACTCAGTTTAAATAATTTGTCCAAAGTCACAAGTATAGCATGTGCATCAGCTATGATTTGAATTCGCGTTTCTCTGAGTCCTAGTTCAGCACTTCTCTACTATATTTCATTAGATCTGCTGTAGCATATGTCTGTATGTTTTATGACATACAGAGGTGTAGTGGACCACAGAAAGTGGGGGAAGTCTAGGTAAGGCATAAGACCCTTTAGCTCAGAGGGAACCTCCCCACAATGTCTGGTTTGGTTCCCCATCTCCCTTTGGTGCTCTCACCCTTCCTGAGAAGTCAGGGAGGGTGTAACCACCTGTGATCTACTTGAAGCCAGGGATACTTACAGTAAAGAGAGGCATTTATATATCAACAGCAGGGTGCTTATAGTTAGCACTTGTGCAGTGTGCTGTGGTGATGTAATGGTTCTCTAGTTGGCACAAGCTCAGTGTGCTGTAGTGATATAATCATACTAAAGTATTTAGGGGCTGAGAGGACTGGAGATAAAAGGACTCCATTTCTGACTATCCTTATGGGTCTCCTGCTTTCTTCATTCCTCCAAGATCGGGCTGGTCCTGAGATCCTCTAGAGAGCTAGTTCAGATGGTATATTTTGGCACCCCAGTGTGGGAGTTCTAGAAAGCATAGTATATTTTGGCACCCCAATTTGGGGGCTCTAGAAAGCACACTACACAGAGGAGTTTCAAAGAAATGAGCATTCCAGAGTTTGGGTTATATAAAATTAAAACAAATGCACTTAATAATATCTGATATTTAAATAGTGACCAAGTGGTTTCAAATCCTTACCCATTATCCCCAGATCCCTAGATTATCTCTTCAGCTTGCCATGATAGTTGCATTTTACAGATGATATTGCTTATTGGAGTTATTAGGTGACTTACTGCAAGTCATGTGGCTGATTCATGGTAAGTACTTATCAGATATTTGTTGACTAAGTGGCTAATTGATGTGGCAGATCCAGAATTCAAATAAAATCTTTCTGACCATTTGATCAGTCTCCCTGAGGTCAAAAGATGTACTCACTTTTCTATGTATATCCCTAGTGCTTAGTCCAGTGTTAGATGCCTTTTAAAAATTCACTCACTCATTCATTCATCCATTACTTCATTATCTGTATTAACAATAATAGCCAGCAACGATTTTTAAGTTAGCAAAGCTATTTAATATCATCACTTTTGTTTACATGGCATCATATAGTCAGGTGTTTAAAAATCTATGAGACTGAAAGATTGTGAGGGGAGTGGAATTGTGTTAACTAAATTTCTTTAATATTATACTCCCCCCAATTCCTTATATCTATTTTAACCTATTTTAATGCATATATTTTACCATTTTTTTTCCAGGAAAAGTCTGAACACTACAGTCTATATTACCACTAATAGCTAAATATACTTGTAGTAGCAAAGGAAGAAATAGTAGTAGTTGTAGTTGTAATAGTAGTAGTAGAAGTAGTAGTAGTAGTAGTAGTAGTAGTAGTAGTAGTAGTAGTAGTAGTAGTAGTAGAGGCTGATAGAGGTTATGTTACTTGCCAGGATCACATAGCTAGTAAGTGTTGGATGCAGGTTTTGAATTAAATCTCACCAATTCCAAGACTAGCATGCTAACCTATGTCTCATGCCTTTTGCACAAACAAAACCAACAGAAACAAGATTAAAAGGGAAATATGAAACTGGGAAAAGTATTTATAGCTAGAGTTTCTGATAATAACCTCATTTCTAAAATAAATAAAGAATGGTGCCAAATTTATAAGAATACAAGCCATTCCCTAATTGATAAATATACAAAAGACATGAAGAGGCAATTTTCAGATGAGGAAATTAAAGCCATCTATAGTCATATATATAGTCATATGCTCTAAATCACTATTGATCAGAGAAATGCAAATTAAAATAACTCTGAGGTACCACCTCACATCTCTCAGATTGTCTAAAATGACAAAAATATAATGATAAATGTAGGCGAGGAGGTGAAAAAATTCTGGCACACTAATGCATTGTTGGTGGAGTTGTGAAATGATCTAATCATTCTGGAGAGCAATCTGGAACTATGTCCAAAGGGCTATCAACCTTTGTATACCCTTGGACCAAGCAGTGCCACTATTGAGTCTGTATAACACAAAACTCATAAATAAAGGAAAAGGAGACACATGTGCAAAAATGTTTGTAATAGCTTTTTTTTTTTGGTAGCAAAAAATTGGAAAATGAGTAGATATTCATCAATCGGGGGAAAACTGAATAAGTTATGGTATACAATTTATATAATGGAATATATATTCCATATATATAGAATAAAATAATGGAATGTTATTGTTCTATAAAAATGATGAACAAACTGATTTTAGAAAGGCTTGAAAAGATTTACACTAACAGATGGTGAGGGAAACAAGCAGAACCCAGAATACATTGTATCTTATAACAGCAAAATTAGGTGATAATCAGCTATGAAAGTTTTGGTTCTTCTCAGTGGTTCAGTGATCCAAAACAATCCCTATAGATTTTGAACAGAAAATGTCATCTGCCTCCAGAGAAAGAACTAGGAGATTAAATTTAAATCAACACATGCTATGTTCATTTATTTTTTTTCTGTTTTTTCCCCTCTCCTGTGGTTTTTCACTTTTGCTTTAATTTTTCTCTCCCAACATGATTCAAAAAGCAATGTATATTAAAATAAATAAATTAAAATAAAACTAGTATGCTATTCTCTTCCACCTAGTTACTTTTATTCTTCAAAATGCCATCACATTTACTATCTTTTCTTTTCATTGAGTCATTATTCATTTACTTCAGTATTTCAAGTATTCTTGTTTTTATTGCTGTGTATATTCTCTCCACCAGTGCAGATTATAAGCTCACTATGCTTTAAAAAACCATTTTCAAGAGCCAAAACAATGAATTGCCTGGTGGCCAATCCTCTCCTAATTTACCTAGGCTGTTCTTCAGACTAACATTTAGAATCTGCCATTGAGTCCATATTTGAAACATTTCTGTCTTGGCAAGACCAGTTAAATTGTACTATATACTAACATATTTTCTAAAACTCAGGGTCACCTTTGCCCCATGCTCCAGTGCCATTATAGAACTTTATTCAAAGCATTAATCACATGTTGTCTAGATTGCTGGCTAAGTCTCCATGTGTCATATTTGTCTCACCAATTTTCCTAGAACAATATTATGTGTAGCACAAAAAATTATCAAATGTCTACAATTTTTGTGAATATTATCTCCTCTGCATATGTAGATCATAATATTTCTCTAAGTTCTTTGATTAATCTCAGAGAGATCCTTGAGTTCAATATTCAGATGACATCCAGTCACAAAGCTATTGTCAGAGTATTTCTAACTCAAAGGATTGTATTCTATTCACTAACCATAGTGCTTTTCATATTTATGGTAATATTAATTAGTCATTTTAATGAATCCCTGTGCCCTTTCCCAACATATCCACACCCGTATTTTTCTCCTAGGTGCTTGATAAGTGCTGTCCAAAAGGTAAATCACCTCTGGAGGCCCAGGGCTCACATATTACCTCCTATATCATCATTTTGTAGTATCTGTAGTCATTTCAAAAGACTTCAACAAATGCTTTATTCTCTGCAGCTGAGATCGAATAGAAGTCTGACCAATAATATACAATATAGAAAGTATTTCCCAGCCATGCATGAGGCTTTGCCTCCCTGAGACAGAAATGGAAGAATGGAGAATATGAATATAAAGGGATAGTAGTTTTGTTTTCATATCAAAATGACCTATTAATATACCAACTATGAGGTTTTTGTCTTAGTACACTGTGCCTAGATAGAAAAATGAATTTCCAAGGAGATAATAAGTTCTCACTCCCATTCCAAAGGGAAATATTTGATTTCACCCATTATGGCAAAGTGCTGTCTCCAGATTTCCAGACTATTTGTTCCACACTAATAGCTTGGAAACATGACTTCTGGAAGCAATTTGCTTAAACCATAAATCCTTGCTACTGCTTTCCACCTGGCTACATGGCATCTGCGCTGGGCAGGTTACATTTCTGAAGGACACAGGCAGCTATCTAACAAAAGCAGTCAGAACATAGAGAGCCTGTTTGCTGACGTTTCCTGTATCTCAGACTTCCCACATTTTAATTTCCTAACCTCTGAATGGTCTTCAGTTTCTAATTCCATCCCCCCATCCATGTGCTAAGTCACGTATCTAACAAATGCTAGCTACACAGCATTGGGAGCATAGCTTAAAGTTTGTGCACCTCATTTTCCTTTATGTATGAAACAGGCAAAAAATTAACAACATCGCAAACTTTAAATGCATGTAAAATGTTTTGGTTAATCTTGAAATGCTATATAAGTAATAGTTATTATTCAATTCAATTGAATCAATTAATAAGCAAACACTTGTTAAAATGCCTACTATGTGCCAGGCACTATGCTGTATTTTTGGGATACAAAAGTAAAAATGAAACAATGAATGTCTTCAAGAAAGTTACATTCTATGACAGGGAAAGGTAATGCAGAATGTTGGAGGGGATGTGGGAAAACAGGGATACTAATACATTGTTGGTGGAACTGTGAATACATCCAGCCATTCTGGAGAGCAATATGGAACTATGCTCAAAAAGTTATCAAACTGTGCATACCCTTTGATCCAGCAGTGTTTCTATTGGGTTTATATCTCAAAGAGATCTTAAAGAAGGGCAAGCGACCTGTATGTGCAGGAATTTTTGTGGCAGCCCTCTTTGTGGTGGCCAGAAACTGGAAACTACGTGGATGCCCATCAATTAGAGAATGGCTGAATAAATTGTGCTATATGAATGTTATGGAATATTATTGTTCTGTAAGAAATGACCAACAGGATGATTTTAGATAGGCCTGGAGAGACTTACAGGAACTTATGCTGAGTGAAATGAGCAGAACCAGGAGATCATTATATACTTCAACAACAATACTGTATGATGATTGATTCTGATGGACGTGGCCCTCTCCAACAATGAGATGAACTAAATCAGTTCCAATAGGGCAGTAATGAACTGAACTAGCTACATCCAACGAAAGAACTCTGGGAGATGACTATGAACCGCTACATAGAATTCCCAATCCCTCTAATTTTGTCTGCCTGCATTTTGGATTTCCTTCACAGGCTAATTGCACACTATTTCAAAGTCTGATTCTTTTTGTTCAGCAAAACAACTGTTTGGTCATGTATACATATATTGTATTTAATTTATACTCTAACATATTTAACAGGTATTGGTCGACCTGCCATCTGGGGATGGGGGAAGGAGGGGAAAAATTGGAACAAAAGGTTTGGCAATTGTCAATGTTGTAAAATTACCCATGCAAATATCTGGTAAATAAAAACTATTAATAAAAAAAAAAAAAAAACAAAGTTACATTCTATTAGGAGGCAAAAGCATGTACTTGTGAAAGCCTATTTAAAACACATACAAAAAATGTCAGGTGAATTTTCCTAGGGGAAAGAAAGGATCTGGGATAAAGATGATGCTTAAAAAGAGTCTTGAAGATATCAAGGACTTGTAAAAGGGAGAGATGAGATAGGGTATTTTAGTCAGACTCAAATCAAGGCAAAGAGGAAAGAGATGCAGTTTCCAGTGTTAGGAAGATTGAGAACGCCAGTGTGACCACAACATAAAATATGAGAAAGAAAAGAATGTATAGTAAGACATGAAAGGCATGTTAGGACCAAGTTGTGAACTGTTTAAAAGCTGTTTTATTATTTCAGTCATGTTTGACTCCGTGATTCCATTTGGGGTTTTCTTGGCACAGATAGTTTGCCATTTCCTTCTCCATTTAAAAGTTGTACAGAGCAGTTTAAATTTGATCCAAGAATTAATTGGGAACAAGCAGATTGTATTGAGTAGGGAGATGACATGGCTAGACCTCCAATTTAGGAAAATAACTTTGGAATTCTACTTTGGAAACTGGAAGATGGATTGAAGTGAGGAAACACATATGAGCTTCTTGAAATAGATTAGGCAATTACTGATCAAGGCTTGAACTAGATTGGTGTCTCCATGAATACAGAAAAGTGATATATATTTCTCTCTTGGAAAACTCATCTTCCAAAGATCAAGAAATAAACAGAAAAGGAACAGAAATGTCATGTGCTTTTTGACATCTGGGAGGCAGGTGGTAGAAGGAGTAGCTTCCCTTCCAACTATTCAACAGTTCAAACCAGTCCTTGTCTCAATTGCCACTAGGAAAAAAACAAACCCAAACAAAACAGATACTTAGTGCAATTCAGTTCTTTTCCAGCCATTCCTAAGTCATTGGTTCTTTCAAGTCTGTAGCCAGTTAGAAGACTTTTGATTAACAGATTGTATCACTCTGAGTCATTATGACCCCAAACCAGCTTTCAAAAATTTCATGTTGACTAGCAGTGGGCAGATGATATCTATGCATGCTCTGAACAATTTAGCAGGAAACCAAAGCATACTCTAAGGATAGAGCACAAACTGACTAATTCTCCGTGTCACATAGCATGTGCTTTTCTGAGTGTAAAAAAGAACATGCCCTCAAAAAAGAACATGAGAATCTGTCCATCTCTCATGCTCTATATTAGCTAGTTTTTTGAGATGTTACAGCAAGCAGTCTCATTTCAGCAGTAAGCCCAATTGAATTCTGGTCCTCTCCTCTAATTGTGAGTGAAGATGAACTACTTACCCTTTTTATCTCTTTGCTTTTGAGACATTATTTTAGAAGCCATACTTTCATCCTTTGATAAGGGAGGAAACTGAGATTCTATTTCCTAACTCTAATAACAAAACCTTTGCTCTCTTTTCTAAATGTTTTTAGTTAAGGGCCCCCAGAGTTTTTCCCCTTCATTTGCTTTGCTCTTAGAGACTGAACAAAAGCACACACTAATGAACACCAGGAAAGTCTCTGCCCCCAGAGTTCCATCCTTCTGGGGCTCTCAGATACTTTTCAGTTGAGAGACTCAAGGGAAAAAGAGAAGTTTCTGGTCTTTGAAATGTGTGCAAAGTTTGGAAAAAATGTGTTTATTTTAAGCCTAATTCTGTGATATCATAAAGGCATGATGATTAGGATAGTGTAAGGCCTTCAGTCCTTCACCTATTAAGTCTGGTTAAAAGAAATGCATATAGTTAGCTGGAAATGAAAAGAATTGGGATAAAGGGAGCCATAAGACCTATATTCAAGTGACATTGAAGAAATAGTTGTCTTGCTCTTCATAGTATCATAGACAAAATGAGAGAGAGAGAGAGAGAGAGAGAGAGAGAGGAAGAGAGAGAGGGGGGAGAGAGAGAGAGAGAGAGAGAGAGAGAGAGAGAGAGAGAGAGAGAGAGAGAGAGAGAGAGAGAGAGAGGAGAGGGAGGGGGAGGGAGGGACGGAGGGAGGGAGGGAGATAGAGAGAGAGGAGCTCATTGATTCCATTTTTTTCTAATTTTACAGCTGAGAAAACAGATCAAGGAAATTGAAGTGACTTGCTTAACATACCCTGAGATGGAAAATATGGAATTCAACCTAAGCCCTTTGATCCCCAATTCAATGTGTATGGTATAGATTCAAGTCTATAGTGGGGTCCTGCATCAAACAATTAATACATATAGAATCCCTGGCATCTGATAGACCTGGAGTTGGATGGTTATCTAATTCCCCACTGGTATATTTTAGAGATGAGGAAACAGGCTTTGGGGATTAAAAGTCTCATTTAAGGTCACATAAGTATCATAGTCAAAATAATATTTGATCCTAGAAACTGATTTCAGGATCATTGATCTTTATCTTTTTTATTTACAGGTTTTCCATTTTTAAAATAGATACAAAAATACAGGATTCTTGTAAGAGTCAAATGAGTAAAAATGAAATTTCATGTAACATATATGAAAATATATAAAAACTTAAAGTAGTATATAAGCATTTATTGTTTATTATATTATTGACTATTGTATCCTCCTCTTCATCACCACCATCATCATCATCAACCAGAACTAGAGCAATGGATAAAAGTTTCTAAGAGCTAAATATTATCTCAGTGAAAACTTCTTACCATGTAAAGATACCCCCCAAGTAGAATGACCTTTCTCAAGACGTAATGCTTCATATTATTTGAGCAGAGATTGAATGATTCCTTGTTGAGTATGTTGTAAGAGAGATTCTTGTTGCAATACATTTATAATTAAATGATTTCACAGACTCCAATTATAGATTGTAAGAACTTTTATTTGATTCTAAGTTTAAACACTCATGCCCTGCCATCTTCCATCATCGTGACATGATCCTACCTATCTACACAAGTTGGATGGATGTTGATTGTGGGCTACAGGCAGTGTGGTGGAATTGAAAGGTTGATATTTTTTTCAGTTCAAGTATTTATATGTTGTAGTGAATTCCCAAGTGTGCTTATCTAGAAGAGTTTACAACAATAAGGCATCATTATATAAAGAGTTGCTTAACTCCTGTTCCTATATGTATCATGAGAAAGTAAGAAAAGAGACTAATAAGATCTTACACTCACAATCACCAGGAAGGAAATATGATACCTCATTCCACTTCCATTTGAAAGAATCAGCCATAGAATCCAAGGAAGAGAGAAGGGATATTTGAAGTAATTCAATTTAATGTGTACTTGAAAAACAATCTTCTCTACAATATACTCCCAAAGTGGTCATCCAAAGTATAAAAGAGTTCTGATGAAGGTGAACATACTACCTCCTGAGACAGCCCATTTCACATTTGATGCGCTACAAATTTAGAATGGAGAGTGAGTAGGACACATCTAATTGTTTTTCTCCAAATTAAAAAATGGAAAAATCAAAAGGAATCCCCAAAAGAGCAATGGAAAGGAAGGACATCAAGTTGTTCCTTTCTCCCTATCCCTCAAAAACATGTATTGATATATAAACTACAAAACCCCAGATTTAGATCCTGAACAGACCTTGGGCATCTAGACTAATCTCTCTCTCTCTCTCTCTCTCTCTCTCTCTCTCTCTCTCTCTCTCTCTCTCTGTCTCTCTCTCTGTCTCTCTGTCTGTCTCTCTGTCTGTCTCTCCCTGTCTCTGTCTGTCTCTCTCTGTCTCTCTCTGTGTCTCTCTGTCTTTCTTTCT
Source organism: Sminthopsis crassicaudata (assembly GCF_048593235.1). Classification (NCBI taxonomy): domain Eukaryota; kingdom Metazoa; phylum Chordata; class Mammalia; order Dasyuromorphia; family Dasyuridae; genus Sminthopsis; species Sminthopsis crassicaudata. The sequence goes on along the minus strand of NC_133618.1, from coordinate 31,309,511 downwards.
CTCCCTCTCTCTCTCTCTCTCTCTCTCTCTCTCTCTCTCTCTCTCTCTCTCTGTCTCTCTCTCTCTCTCTCTCTGTCTCTGTCTCTGTCTCTCTCTCTCTGTCTTTCTCTCTGTCTGTCTCTCTGTCTCTCTCTCTCTCTCTGTCTCTCTCTCTCTCTCTCTCTGTCTCTGTCTCTGTCTCTCTCTCTCTGTCTTTCTCTCTGTCTGTCTCTCTCTCTGTCTCTCTCTCTCTCTCTCTCTCTCTCTCTCTCTCTCTCTCTCTGTCTCTGTCTCTGTCTCTCTCTCTCTCTGTCTCTCTCTCTCTGTCTCTCTCTCTGTCTCTCTCTCTGTCTCTCTGTCTCTCTCTCTCTCTCTCTCTCTCTCTCTCTCTCTCTCTCTCTCTCTCTCTCTCTCTTTCTCTGTCGCTATAGAAAAACTGAAGTACAGGTATATGAGTGGCCCATGTAGCCAATTATATACTGCTCAGCATGTTTCCATGTTGAACAAAAAAAAATCTCTTGATTGATTAAAAATGTACAAATTCATTTTGATGTCTGCTATATTTTTCCTGTTTAGTCATTGGGTATATTGTATTTCTGGGTTTTGATTACTTCATTTTGAAATTTATTGCCAGTTAGACTTTAAGATCCCTGAGAAAAGGAACTGTCTTTTGATTTTTTTGTAATGCCTAAAATTGCATAGTGCTTGGCAGATAGTAGATCTGTCAATGGCCTGATTGCATTAGTTCATATAATTCTTCCCATAATTCCCTGACTTTTTCAGATGCATTATTTTTTATGGAACAATATTATTCCATTATATTCAAATATCATCATTTAGAACCTCAAAAGTTTATGGCCATTTTCTTTTCTTTTTTCTTTACAACTAACCTTTATTCAATAATTGTTATATATATGGCACTATTCTAGTCTATATTATATCAACTTTATTTAGGTAAGCATCTTTATAATTCTTAACATCTAGTAAACAAATAAAGCATAAATGTATAATCAAAATGCACAATATTAAATGAGGATTACTTAGATTATAAAAATAGGATTACTTAAATTAAAATTGAATCATAGTGTAAGGGACAGTAAAATAGAATTGGTATTAGGAAGTGCTTTGACACATGACAATAATAAACTCTGGACAATTTACAAAAGTTCTCTGTGACTCAGATTTTTCATCTGTAAAATGAGGTGAGGAGCCTAAAAAAATCAAAGTGCTATGCAATGTTTGATGGGATTGATCCTTCCTTATTGGTCTATGTCCACCCCACCCATTCCCAACTACCTATTCCACTATATGAGCTTAAATTCCACTTTAACTCTGATCCCATTGCCTCTTCTTGAGTCAGCACAGATACTGATTTGAAGATGGACAATGTATATACCCGTTCTGGTTTCATAGAAACAGAGATGCCATCATTCACTCTGCCTTTCTGAAACAGCAATCCCTGAAGCTTTATCACTCCATTTTCAAGTATTTGATAATGAGCAATACTGCAGATTATGGAGCCTGATTTATTCGGTATTTCTATTTTATAATAACTTTCTCTGTGGTCCAAAGCCCTCTGGGAATGCACAATACAAAGAAGATGTCCAGAAGAGGTAAGGATGTGTCAGCAGCTAAGCTTCTCTGATCAGATGAACAATGACAGAATCACAGAATAATGGAAAAAAAACCCTCTCAATAATGAACCCTAGAGTAATTATTTAGTCTTTGAGTTGATCCTTCTCTCATCCCCAGTACAGTCTAATCATGGCAAGGTGGCCTTTGCCTTAGCTTTATGCAATTTCTGTTACTAAAATCCTGAAGATTTTGTTTTGTTTTGTTTTGTTTGCTGTTGACTCTAATGTCAGCCCGGTCTGTCTCATTTTGCAAAGCCACTCTGGACATAATGTCACCCATCCTTAGGACTTTCACCCAGACTCATCGGAGCATAACACTATAGATTGGTTGGGGCTATTATGTCTCTGAAAGTTTGCGAACCTCATTTCTCTGGGGTTATGCAGAAGGCAGGATTCACACAGTACAATTTAAAGTTCAGCTGCTCTGATCCTAACTGTCCTTCAAGTCCCAACTTGCCGGAGACTAGTCGAAGCGTGGGCTAACAGCCGGCAACAGCAGCTGTGGCAGGGCTCTAGTGGAGTTCCTATGGGAAGGGGTTTGGTATGACAGCAGCATTGTCAAGCTGTGGGAAATGGGGAGAGGTGATCAGGGAAGAATTTGGAAATGTCAAATTCAAAGAAAGGGGAATGAGCAGAAACCCAACCTGAACAAGTTACAGAGAGAAGATCAGAGTAAATGGATCCCAGATTAAGAAATGTTTAACTCTAAAGATGCATAGATACCATCTAGTCCAATCATTTCATTTTGTAGATGATGAAATTGATACTCAGAGAGTTTAAGAACCTTGCCCAAGAATATACAGATACTAAGGTAAGAGAGAAGATTTTACTCCAAGGTCATTGTTCTTCCAACTGTACTTTCTTATATCCTCTTCAATCATCCTGATCTATGTCTTGCCATTGGACTCACATGATTCCAGTGGAGAAAGTGAAACTAGAGACTTTGTACAATCCTCCCTCACTTAAATCCAATTCATTTACATGCATGACATCACCTCCCTGTTGATTGTCTTAAAGAATGAAAGACAAGCAGCAATAACAGCTTGATCCTCTACTGACACAGGAAAACTGAGAAAGATGGGTTAAAGAAAGCAGGAGACAAGGGCAGGTGAAAATATATAAAGTAATTGGAAATAACTCAGAAAGACAAGATGTCAACCGACTAAGAATTGGGGCTTTGACTTTTTTTTTGGAGAACATGTAACAAGAAAGTCACATGTAGAGTCTTAAAAGAATCACCAGAAAAGAATCAGGAATTATAATATAGCTAATGTCTGCTCTCCTCTCTGAAGTCTTCTACTCCTTTGATCCAAATCTACACCTCCATTTCCTGATCTCCTATGGAATCACTGAATGCACTGCAGCCACATGACATATAGAAGTCTACTTAGCTTAGTTTGTTGATTAATTGATCTGTGCTGCCTGGGAGAAGGATGTCTAGCAGAATGTTATAAAGGAGGTCATTGCCTTGGTTTTAAATTATATTTCTGATTTCTGCCTCAAAGAAAATTGAAGCAACAGGACAAAGCTTCTATAGAATATTGGGGGAAATGATTTAGCAACAGGAGATTGATTCAAGTCTCAGCTTTCAGCTTATTAACTATTTAACTTTGGAGAGTAATTTGATCTGTATTGGTATCAGTTTCCAAATGTGTAAAACTGGTATGAGGGAAATAGGTTTTATATATACACATATATATATGTATATATATATGTATATATATATATATGTATATATATATGTATATATATATGTATATATATATATGTATATATATGAGGTAATATATAATGTAATATAAGAGGACTAACCACAAAGTACATTTAGTAGCAACAATGATGGACATAGAGTAAAGAGAGGAGCATATTGAAATATGTAAGTATCTCGTACTAGGGAAGTAGTTATTCCATTGTATTTGAGGGTCCTCAAACCATATCTAAAATTTAGTGTACAGTTTTAGATGAAACATTTCAACAAAAATAGAGGAAAAATGAAGGACTTGCATTCACTCTTATTGTCTTCAGGTAATACCTAAAATTCACTGTCCAGGTCTAGATGAATCATTTCAGTAAGGGCAGAAGAGAAGAGAAAGATAAAGGGTTTGTATTTACTTTATATGAAGAATGTTTGAAGAAACTGGGGATGCATAGCATGGAGAAAAAATTCAGAGGCAATATGAGAGCTAGCCTTCAAGTTCCTCTGAAAGAATAACTTATGGCAGATACAATAGACTTGACTTATTTAATCTTAGAGAGTAGAATTAGTGACAATAGGTAAAAGTTTCAAAAATACAATTCTGAGTTTGATGGCAATGGTAAAATAAGTTTCTATAACCAAATCTATCCAAAGGTAAGGTGAGTTAACTTAGATGGGAGTAGAATATCCATTACACAAAAGCTAGAAGACCACTGGTTGGAATGGAGGTCTTTCTGCTCAAGTGCAGATTGCATTAGTTGTCCTCTGAGGTTTCTTTGAACACTCAGGTTATATGATTTCTGCTTCTGCTCTTTATAATTTCTCTGATGATGTTCATGATATTATCTATGAGTTGAGGTGATAAGGACCAAATGAGACAATGCATGTCAAGCCCTATGTGTATCTTAAAGAGCTATGTAAATATCAGCTATGTCAAATCTTCTTAATCTTTTTTCACTCATGACCTTATTTTTTCATCTGAGAAATTTTATGTGACCTTGGGTATATGGGCATATAAAAAATGTATACATTGTTATTCTCAGTAGTACAATCATCCACATCTACTCTGAAGGACTTAGGGTAAAAATCCTATCCATGGGGGCAGCTAGTTGGTGCAGTGGATAGAGCACCAGCCCAGAAGTCAGGAGGACCTGAGTTCAAATCTGCTCTCAGACACTTAACACTTCCTAGCTGTGTGACCCTGGGCAGGTCACTTAACCCCAAATGCCTCAGGAAAAAAAAATCCTATCCATACCCAGAGAAGGAACTGATCAAGTCTGTATATAGCTCAAAGCATTCTCTATTACTACATCTCTCTCTATTTTTAACTTAATTTTTCTTCAGGGTTTTTATTTTCATTAGGGTGAAAGATTTATGTTTTCTTTCACAACTGGACTTTTATAAAAATGTATTGCAAAACTTCACATGTGGCTTCTGAATTGTGGATGGGGATAAGGGAGAGAACCTAGAACTCAAAAATCTTAAAAATAAATGTAAAATTTGTTTTGAACGTAACTGGGGAAAAATACTAAGTAAATAAATAAAAAAAAACAGAACAAAGCAACAAAAACATTTTTTTAAAAAACTGTATGAATGCAACATTTACTGATAATAGATCTTAATTTTGTGATCCCTGCATTATGTGGCCCCATATATGATCCAACATAGTTTAAGAAACTTTGAGCTATGTGAGGATGAACTCTTCTCTTCTCTCCCCAAGTAGTGAAGATCATAATGACAAAGGGACCTTTCACTGGGCAATAGAGCCACTCCAATATTCCTGCAACCCACTCACAATTAAAAAGAACAAGTTCTGTCTGAATCACAACAGAGGCAGAAGCAGAAATCACAATAGCCTGACCTTGGAGCTGCCCATCTTGTTGACTCCAGACTTCTTTCTGATTTCTAGGGCCCCCTTTCACTAAATTCTTCCCCTTGTAATTTCACTGGGTAGATTTTAGAGCTTATTGGCTGTCTAGTCCAATCTTAGTTGGAAGGAACTGAGGCTTACACTTGTTAAATGATGTTATGTAGACAGTCTAATGTTAAGTAAACAGTAAGCATTAAGAATAGGAGTCAAATTCAAAATTTTAACCTTCAAATCTAGGGGACTTTCCCTTATGTCACACTAGTATCATTCCAAGTTATCTAATTCTCAGAGGGAAATTAAGGACCAGAGGGATAAGGGGACTTTCTTTAGATCACATAATTAGTAAAAGGCACAGAGAGGAGTAAAATCCTGTCTTTGGAACCCCTGTTATACATAATCTTAGGCAAATCTTAACTCCTGCAGGACTCACTAAAATAAGTGACTTGGATTTATTTTATCATGAAAATAAGTGACTTAGATGAGATGTTTTTTATAATATCCCCTCTAGCTCTAAAATTCTAAGCCTTTAGTTCTAATGTTCATTTAATTACTCTCAGTTCCCATGAGTTGCCTTGAACACTGAGGACTTTGCCTTTTTGACTACCTTTTAAATTATACCCTGTGGCCTTTGCTAAATGTAGGCAATTCTAGCAGGTATTCCATGGTATTTTCCATCACGCCATCTAATTGAAACCAAAATGTTTCTCTGAAAATTCAGATGTTGTGTCTAGAAAATCAAAGATGGACTTAACATGTCACCACCTGATTTCTACCGGGGCCAGGCTGATTTCTTTTAGGATGCAACTGTGTGGGTTCATCTGCTCTCAAGATAGTGCAAGGGTTAAACTCTTAATGGATAAGCTTAGGAAGCAGTGCAGGAGAATAAAGATAAGAGTCCACAGCATGAACATGCTGTCAGACCTCAGCCACCAAAGAGACTTTAAGAACATTATAAACTGTGACTATATATGCATTTATGTGCCCTTATAAATACGTCCTACAGAAATGTTTCTTCCAAAGACAGGGAGGGCTGAATGAAAGTACTGCCATTTTTCGCACTGTCAGGAGCAATAGAATTTTTATTAGCATAATTCCATTACTCAGCAATGAATATGTGATCTTTGATCAAACTAATTAGAAATAGTTACACTTTGCACTTCAAGATATATCAAATTTATTAGTAAAATTATGTAGACACACACATAGAAAATAAATAGGGATATTAAATATAAGAATATGACATTTATGTCCTGCTGGTTGGAGTGAGGAGGCATTCTAATTATCTGGGAATATGCAGAAAGGATGGATTTTTTTTCTGATGTGAATTGTACTGTTCAGTGAAGATGACATTCTTCAATAGGGCCTGAGGTTTAAAAAAAAGAGAAGAGTTTTATTGTTAGTAGGCTAGGATTAAATAAATACCTGCCATGATGGATGTATGTGGGGGATGTATTATTACATGCAAAGCCTGGCAAATGAAGTCAAAAAGTTCATTGTAATTATGAGAAAACACACACAGACACACACTCAAAAATGAGCAAATGGTACAAGAGAATATAAAAGCAAGTAATTTGTATAAGGCATATTATAATGTCAGCTGAATGTCTTGAGTCATATCTTGTAAATGTTCATTGATGGAACTGGAGGTGTAAAGTATGGAGAAGAAAAGACTGAAGGTGATGGAGGGCCAAAAGCTATCTTCAAATTTCTGAAAGACTATCTGTAAAAGAGATTAGATTTGCATTGTTTCTCTAGTGGACAAATGATGTCTGGTACTTGAGCAGAGGCAAATTATAGCTTGATGTTGGTTGAGTATTTTTGAATGATTAGAGCGATCGTAAAGCAAAAAGGGCTATTTCAGGAAAGAGGGTGGTCGCCTTCCTTAGAAATCTTCCTGGAAAGGGTCTCTTATTAGGCATGTTGTTGAAGAGCTTCTTATTCTTGTATTAGTTGGGATCTGAGCTTTCTCTAAACCTTAAAACGTCATGGTTCTATGAAATAACACAAGATATCAAACAGGGGAAGAAAAATGTGAGCTCAGAAGGCTTCATGGTAGAGGTAAGACTTCAATCAGATTTTAAAGAATGAATAGAGATGGGATAATAAGAAAGAGAATGAGAGCACTTTTGAAGTATGCAAAAGAGGAGAGAATATTCCTAGTGGGTTATGGTAGCCAATTATCATTAAATACTTGAGAGACTCTTACTTGCAAGAGAATTAGATTTCTTTACCATAAGAAAAAGAAGTTGTAAAGATGTGATGTGTGTATGGGTGTCAGACATACTACACACAGAGAAAAATATACGAGACAGAGATAGATTCATAGAGAGACAGAGATGGAAATAAAGACAGAGATACAGAGACAGGAACTATCTCTCTGTGACCCTAAGCAAGTCCTTTGACCCTGTTGACTTCAGTTTTCTCATCTATAAAGTAAGCTGGAGAAAAAAATGGCACACACTTCCATATCTATGTCAAAAAATTCCCAATGATGATGAAAAGTTGAACATGACTGAAATGATTCAACAATGGAATTATTGTGAGCTAAACTATTTGTAAGGTAGTACTTTGTAGACTTTAAAGTGTTATATCAATACTCTGTTATCACTATCCTCATCCTCATCAATCATCATCATATTACAGATGAGAGATGGCTCAGAGGATTAAAATGATCTTCCCATAATCACACAGCAAATGTGAAGCAATGATGTGTTCCAAATCTATCTTTTTAATTTCCAGTTTAGTGTAAATAGCACTGGTTGGGAGATGGCCTTTAAGTATGAGTTGGTAAGAATTTGGAACTAAGTGATGATATTATGGATACTGAGGTTGGGACACATAGGACCAGTATAGAGAATGAAGAATCAAAATTATTTTTTGAGGAGGGGAAGAGATATGATTGGCATGGAGTACAAAAGAAAATAATAGATCAAATTTGGCCAAATCTGGAATCAAATGTATTTGAGGGTATAATAGCCTAAGGCAAACAGATGTCTGACATTATCTGATCTCCTTCTTCCTTACCCCTCTCTCCACATTTTTTAAAAAAAATGAACTTTCCCCTTCACTTGGGGATTGTATATGTCTGTAATAATACGAATGCTCCCATTACCACCACCATATCATTCCTATTTCTAACTCCAACAATCATAAACTTGCATAGCATTCTAAAACTGCAAAATACTCTCATCTCATTTTATCCCTATAAGATGGAATGAGTTATAATATTATTATTATCCCCATTTTATAGATGAGAAGACTGAGGCCCACAAAATATCACTCCTTTGTCCATAAAAACAAAACCTCAGAACGAGCATGAGAATAACATTTCGCAGATAGGCTTAGCTCTTATTTTTGTCTAAAGATATGTGCTTCAGTATCATTAAGCATAGAATTCTAACAATTGGAAATAGAAAAGATATTTGAGATCATGTAGTCTAACCCCAGTTTTATGGATGAGCAAATTGAGAGTTCTATTATTTGATATTATTCTGTATCTCTGGGTAGTGAGTGCTTGATAGTAATATAGTCTGTGCTGTAGGAAGGAATCAGTGCCTTTTCTGTCTGCTTTTTGGGCCAGTATACCTTAGTGTAAAGAACTCTAGATCTGAAATCTGGAGACCTGGGATTAAAGCCCAATTCTACTTTTTACTGCCTCAATGACCTTGGGCAACCTCATGCATGTATGTGTGGATGTTTGGATATATTATTGTATGAATATACATATATATATATATATACATATATATAATAGTGTAAAATATGTGTATATGTATGGCCATATCATTGTATTAACATATGTGTATATGTATGTATATATTATTTTATGAACATATATATATGTAAACATGCATTATTGTGTGAACATATGTATATATGTAAGTATTATTGTGTGAGTGTGTATACATGCATGTATATATAATTATGTGTCTAAGTATATATATGCATATATGTATATATATTTGTATATCTATTAATATATACACATATGTGTGAATTTGTGTTGACAGAGGAAGGGCAGTAAATGAAGCTAGACATTTGACTGTCTAGACTGACTATATATTCAAATAAATTGGATTCCAGATGAAACCTCCTTTTTTTGCCCACCATTCTAGTCACCCACCCACAAATCTTTTTGATTCTTCATTCTCTATACCACTCAAATGTGTTTTGACCTCTCCATCTATACTAACTACCTAGGTCCAAGATATCTGAATGCCATCCTCCTACCATTGCTATTTATACTAAATTGGGAATTAGAAAAGTTAGATTTTGAACCTATTATTGATTCTTATTTTTTGTGTGATGTGGAAAGGCCACTTAAATTCTCTGAATCTCAGTTTCTTCATCGGTAAAACAAAAGCAAAAACTTGTACTTCTATTTCCAATTGTACCTAAAGTATATAGGTACAAAGCAATGTATCATAGTTACAAAGCAATTTACTCCTTGTCTCTCAGTTTCTTATCTATAAAATTAGGGGGTTGGACTAGGAGATGTCTTGAGTCCTTTTCAGCTCAAAGTCTACAATCTTCACTTTGAACATGGGATACAGGCTGTGATTTTCTATGGGAGTGGTGGTGAATTGATGTCCTTTCTCACCCACAGCACCACTTGGTGTCTGATCTTTCAATCTAGGACTTTGATGCAATCAGCCTGCCTCCAGGATTCCAACAGCGTCTGCCTTAGCCGTCAATCAGGGGCAAGAATTGAGCATGCTTCTCCCTCCAGACTAGCTACTAATTAAGGATCAAAGATCCACCTGACTGCTCCCTTCCCATAATCACCAAGCTGGGGCAGATAGTTAAGTCAATATTTGATTCCATTCTGGTAAAAAACTAATCAGACTGGAGATGAGGATCCCAAACTGTTTTATTATTTGCTCTTAATAATTTTATTAATTGATAATCGCTAATTGGTTTATTTGTTTATTGATCTATTATTTGTCTGCCAATCTCTGTTTTATCTACCTGACAAGAGAAGGGAGTGAACCTGGTTCCTACTGATGCAAGAATAGGCTTACTACTCATTTTGCTTCTTCCCTATGACTTGAGCAAGTCAACATTAATTTTATCATTCTCATAGGTGTGAAAATCTGCTGTTCTACAGTGTCACTGGGATTCTCAAATTGATTGCCTAGGTTTAAGCTCCTTCATTATCTACCACTCCTTGTTCCCTTAGCTGTAAACCTTTAGTATTCCTGTCCCACTTTTTTTCCCCTTCTTTGTGCCTTCCTTTGAACCTCTTCCATTATACTGTGAAATTGTTGAGATGAGGGACTGTCTTTTACCTCTTTTTATATCTCTAGCACTTAGCACAATTCTCAGTACACAAATAGATGAGTAACAAAGTCATTAGACCATTCTTGCTATTTCATTCTTCTCAAGAAATAGATGGGACTCTTCCCTGGGATAGCTATCACTATTTCTTTGTTGCTAAAAATGAAACAATGATTTCAAGCTAATGGGGAGGCGATATTTTGTGATTACAAGCTGGGTATTATCCATATTTCAATTTTCTAAGAAAGATATTTTTGCTTTTTACCCATTACCTAGCTCTTCAATAAACTATTCCCCTTGGTTTGGAAAGGGCTTTAAAGAAAAAAAATCCATTTTAATATATTCAGTTTGGTCAAAAAAGGTAATTTTTTGCTATGCTTTCACAAATAGATCTTACCAGGTATCAACATCTATCCAGCAGTTTTTGACAATCCATACTTCTGTATGCTGCCATATTTCACAATGCCCTTGGCCTTTTTCCTCTCCCTAAAACAGCTGCCATCATTGACAAAGACACTTCTCATTATCTTTAGTGAGCTGTGGTGACATGCTTTGTTTGTGTCTTGAATGTGGAGGAAATCAGCTTAAAAAATAATGTAAAGGCCTAATCTTTGAGTTTTATTGGAATGGAAAAAAAAGGTAAAAATATGATCTTTTTTTTTCTTTTCTGAATTCTTTACCTCTTTTAAGCTTTGCACTGTTAGTATTTATTTCAATTAATTTACAGTATTTTCATACTTTAAAATTTCAAATATAAGAAAAAGAATGACATAATTCCATGGATGGATAAAAGGATAAATTGGCCCCTCAAAATCTCCTATATGGAGACATTTCTTAGAGGAAGCAATTTCCAGTGATTCTTCAATGTATAAATTATAGCTGCTCAACTGATGGAGATGGGGGATGTGCCAGGCATATTACATGACAATGGGTGCCATCATCCCATTAACCTAGTTGTGTCAGGACTTTGCATTTTAATTGGTAGCTGCTAAGGGGCTGGCAAAAATGACTAATATACATCTCATGGCAGAATCTGTAGTATTTGGCAGAGGTGTATGGGCACTTGGGTCTTGTCAATGTTTTTGTCATCCATAAGGTCCAGCTGTGGTAGTTTCTTCAGTTTTCTCAAATTGTTGCCAGGAGAAGTAAAAGCAACATTAAGGTTTTATTTGAACCAGGAAAACTAACTTGCAAGGAAATAGCACCTCAAGATTTGTCAAGAATTTTACCTCCCTGTGTGAAGTGTATTCTTCTAATATCATTCCAACATTATTTTAGAGTAAGATATACTTATTTGTTCAGAGAATTATTATAGCATATCAGTGACTGGGTTGGAGTCTGGAAGTCCTCAGTTCAAATAATACCTCTGGCAGGTACAAGGCCAGGATTTTGATCTCTCAATGCCCCCAGGAAATAATGTTGTATATTCCAAAGGCGTATCAGCAGGGCTGAACTAATTACATATTTAGTTGCCATAAACTCTGATCTGAAGAAAAGGATAAAAGGAGAGTGGGAAGAAGGAAAGAAAAGAACAAATGTTGGTGCCATTTTTTATACCTTAATTAATGCTGAATCTACTAGCCATATTCTTGTCCACTATATCTAACAAAAAAGTTAAATAAAATTAACCTACACACAAAACATATCTGACAGTGTATAAATAAAATGGTCACCCTATACAGCCTCCTACTCAATCAATCAAGTAATTTCTTAAGTACCAGACATCATGCTAGGTAATGAAGACACAAAGAACGAAGCAATTTCTATTCAAAAGGAATTTACGTTATAACATGGGGGTAGATGAGTGGGACAAAAGGTATAATGCTTACATGTACAGGTGCAGTGTAAATATAAAGTAGCTAAATTAAATACAAAGTAGTTAAATGGAAAACAGCCTGGAAGGAAGGGTAAGAGGTGCTGGGGAAAGAAGAAATAGTAAAGGATTAATGCCCAAGACAATGTTTGATTTTCATTTTAAAGGATGTGAGGGACTCTTATGAGACAGAAGTAAGAAAGCATTGATCATCTGCCAGTGGCCCATGTCTAGCCATAAAGATGTAAGATACGGTGTATTAGGAGGAACAGAGGGATCCAGTTTGGCCAGATGATAGAGTGTGAAAAAGGCAGTAATGTGGAGAAATATATCAGGTCCAGGTTGTAAAACACTTTAAATATTGAACAGAAGAGTTGATATTTTATCATCCAGGCAACAGGAAAAAATTGTAGTCAATTGAGTAGGGAAGTCATGTGGTCATATCTGTGCTTAAGGAAAATCATTTTGGCCACAGTGTGTAGCATGGACTGGATCGATGAGCTACTGGAAACATGGAGAATGATTAAGAGACTGATGTAAATAGGCGATTGGATATGTGAAACACAAGAGAGTGAGGAATTGAGGATATTGTTAGTTTCAAACCTAGTAAATTAGAAGGATGGTGGTGCTTTGGGCAGAAATGGAAATTTGGAAGAAAGGAAAATTGTAAAGGAAAGAAAATCATTTGCCTCTTGGATATATTAAAGTTGAGATGTCTTCAGTTCATCCAGTTTAAAATGCCTAAGAGGCAATTGGTGATGTTAAACTGAAATTCAGGGAGGCTAGGTCTGAATTTTACACATACATACAAATAAATACATGAATGCAGGTGTGCATATATGATACATATATAAATGTATAATTCTAGTTAAATCTAGCTGATATGAGAATGAGAGAGAATAAGAGAAAGAAGAAAGATGGAGAGAACAAAGAAGCAATAGAGAAAAAGCAGAAACAGAAGCAGAAGAAGAATAAGAAAAAGGAGAAGCGGAAGAAAAAGAAGAGAAGAAAGAAAAGAAGAAGAAAGAAAGGAAGAAGAAAGAGAAGAAAAAAAAAGAAGAAGAAAGAAAAGAAGGAGAAGGAGGAGGAGGAGGAGAAGAAAATGGGGGTTTGATGTAGGTCATAGGAGTCAGAGAAAAATCAATCAGACAGGTAGGAAAAGTACTAGCAGAGAGAATGTTATACACATGCAAAACAAACAAACAAAAAAATCCAAAACAGAAAGGAAAGCATATCCAGAAGAGGGTAGTTAATGATTTCAAATGTCTCAGAGAGATTCATATTTGTGAGTAATTTGAAACGAACATTAGATTTGGCCAAAAAAAACCAAGAGTCTCAACATTTGTCATCTGAAACCAGGGATGTTCAGTGATTTTTAACCACAATTTTAATTTTGCATAGTGTTATAAATAGTGATTCTCCTATCCACATATTGCATTAGGATGTACAAACGCTTTGTGTTTCTTTGAATGTCTTATAGTAATTCTTTCTTATGATGTAATAATAGTCCATCATATCAATCTACCAGATTTTGTTTAGCTGTTTTCTATTCAACAGATATTGACTTTGTTCTCATTGTCTTTGCTATTGAATATGCAAATATGAATATTTCGGTATATGTAAGATCTTTCTTCCAATGATTGCCTATATAGAGCAAAATGGCCACCAGCTAAGATAAAAGAAAGTAACTCTAGATTTTTCTCCAAAAGAGTTGGAGTAATTCATAGTTCCACAAATAGGATATCAGTGGGCCCATGTTCCCATATGTCCTGTATTTCTATTTTTATCATCGATGACCATTTAATGGGTATGAAGTGAAGTACCAGAACTGTGTAAATTGGCATTTATCTTATTATTACTAATTTAGAGAATTTTTCTTTGGCTATTGATTATTTACATTTATTCTTTTAAAAACTGTTCATGTCTTTTGACTACTAATCATTTAGGGAATTCAATATTTCTTTACAAACGATAAAACCGAGAGTCTGAATACTTACATGACTCCCTCTTGAACACAGAGCAATTAAATATGTAACGAGGCATCTGAATAAAAGTTTCCTGAACCTAAGATCACTGCTGATCTTGCTGTTACACATTCACTAACCTCTTTTCTCTCCCCTCCCCCATCCCTGCTCTGTCCATAGGCAATATTACTCTTTTGGTGGAGTGATAATCAAAGGATTGGAAACTTAAACATTTTAGAACATTTGTTAGGCTGCATATAAGATTTTCATCATTTCTGTGAATATGCTGATCTACCTCCTACTTTTTTAGGGAAATAGTTTGACGCACTCAGCTAAACAATTTATTGATTTTATTCAAACAGGTCACCATCAAGGAAGGCTATATCAAGTTGGTGCTTGATTAAACCAGTTAACTGTTTGCCTTGCTCAGTTTTTTTGAAAAAAATTAATTAAAAGCTTAAATGCAAAATAATTGTCTATTTTTTCTTTGTTTTCTTGTAAGTTTTCTATTGTTCTCTGATGTGCACTTTTTCCAGTTCATTTTTTAATATAAAGGATAGATTAGAGGTGGTATATATTGTCTCTGAACACAATAAATCATGTGTATATATTATATGTGTGTGTGTGTGTGTGTGTGTGTGTGTGTGAGTATAGTGTGAGGGGGGCTGTATGTATTTATTGAGATGAATAGAGCTGAAAGAGGTCTTAGATGTTTTTTAGATCAAGTTCATTATTTTAGTTTTAAAGCCAAGGCCAAAAAGAGGGAAGTGACTAAATGTACACAATGAATTTGTGGTTCATCAAGCAGCAGCTATCAAATCAGCAATTATGTATGTATGTATATATATATATATATATATATATATATATATATATATATATATATATATATACACGTAATATACGTATATACATATGTATATATATACGTATATATATGTATATATGTATAAATATATATGTATATATATACACACACACACATATATATATATATATATATATGTATATATATATGCAACAAAGCAGTATTCACTTGAACAATGTTTAGAAAAGATCAACCTCATTCTAGATGTAAAGACTAACTCCTATGGGAAAATGGCAACTTTCTAGAGTTGTGGAAATGTATATATCCCTATACATGTGTATCCTATCCATAAGAGTCCCTTATATAATTGTCCTGTTCACAAATATTTCCTACATATGTGTCTCTATACACAGGCTTTCTATGGATTTCTATTCTTCCCACTGACAGCATATTCATTTGTGAGAGACCACTATATATGGGAGAAATATACTATTTCATTGTGTTTTTGCTTTGAATTAATTGTCGTCTGACTAGTAAAACCAAGCATGTTGATGGGGATCTCATTAATCATTATTTTAGGGGATACAGACCTATAGATCATTTTATAATGGCAGGTCATAATTTTTGGGAAGCCTGGACTGTGAGTTGTGGAGTCAAAGCAGTTTATTCAACTTTCCATCCCTAATTATGATCATCTCCTTCATCTAAGATACTTCATCCTATCTAGGAGCTTTTACAAAAGACCTTTTAGTTTCTCCTGATTTCTATAAGAAATAGGAAATACACACACAAACGCAGTTTTATAATAAAATACATGAAATTCCTACCATATTCTTCAGATTAGGATTTGTGCTTGCCCAGAATCACTTTATTCTTGTACCTGCTAGAAATAAGTCAATTTCATTCAGAAAATTTTGTCTTTGCTAACAGAGACATCTTTCTATATTAGTGGCTTGGTAACAGTTCTCTGGGACATAAGCAAAAAATAACATTGATAAGTTTGCATTGGTCCAAAGTTATGAGAAGTGATATGTCATCAAAGCAATCAATCAGTAATTATTTACACCAATAAACATTTATTAAATATTTACTGTTATAATAATAAACCTTACTAACAGCAAGCTGTGATTTTAATGAGTAAGACAAGAAGTACATATATGGATATAGGAAAATATAAAAAAAATAAATTTTGTTGTTCAGGCATGCCTGACTCCTTGTGAGCCCGTTTGGGGTTGTCTTGGAAAATGTACTGGAGGGGTTTGCCATTTCCTACTCCAATTCATTTTGCAGAGGAGGAAATTGAAGCAAACAGGTTTAACTGACTTGCCCAGAGTCATATAGCTAGCAAGTATCTGAGGCCATATTAGCATTCTATCTACTGCTGCATTTAGCTAGCTCCTCACTTCCCAATGAAACACAATGTAGTTAAATGCAATTAAATGCAAGGAGGGTACTAGCAATTGAAAGGATGTGGAAAGGCTTCCAGCAGAAAATAGTGATTCATATTTTTTTTTAAAAGAGAGTATCTGAGTGGGAGAAATTTAGGAAAAGTATTCAAAGCTTGGGAGTCAGTGCAAAAGTACAAAGGCAGGAAATTTTATGTTATTTGTCAGAAAGGGAAAGGATGCCAGATTGACTGGATTCACAGAGTGTGGGAGGAGAAGTAATGTTCAATGTTATTAGAAATATGCAAATTAGAAATTGCAAATTTTGTATTTAACTTTGAAAACACTTTACAATCTGTGGCCAGATTGTAAAGTGTTTTCAAAGTTAAATACAAAATTTGCAATTAGGAAGAATAGAGTTAAAATTTGGACAAGCAAATAAACCACTTGATGTCTTGATGTTCTCTTCTATAATTTGGAGTTAATAATAGTGTTCACCCCCAATAATTGTGAGAATGAAAGAAATAACATGTGTAAGGGGCTTTGTAAATGCTTAAAAACTACATAAACATTAACATTGTTATTATTATTGTGTGATTCTTGGTGTAAGTAGTAGTATTATTTTATTATATTCTTCAATATCATAGCTATTGGAGTTGATTGAGGAATTGAGTCGCATGGACTTAAGAAAAATGTCTTAGGTAGAAGTGAGAAAAATGGACTTCAATGGTGAGAAATTTGAAGTAAGAGATGATGAGAACTTGGACTAAGGCGATAAAAGGTCAATAAAGAGAAGAGGTCAGATGTGAGAAGAAAGATTGGGAGATGCGAGAGAAAAATTTGACAACTGATTGGGTAAGGGAGAATGAGTAAATGTGAGGAAGCTGAAGCTACAAGTCCATGAGAGTGGGAGGATGATGTTGTTTTCAACAGAAAAAGGAAGATATAGAAGAGGGAGAGTTATGGGCAAAACATAATGCATCCAGCTTTGTATATGTTGGATTTGGAATCTTTCCAGCATATACAATTACAAAATGTTTGACAAGCAATTGTTGGGAGGAGATCCATTTCACAAAGGTTTATGAGATAATTTAAGTGGTCAGTGAGAGAAAAAAAAATTACAGAAACTATTCACTCACCCACTTCTGCTAATCCTCCTAAAATCATTGGCAAACCTGACCTTTATTCCTTTATTTGTCTCTGGAATATAGGTGGGCTTTTGTGACACTAGGGTCTTCATTATGCAAGATTTGCTTCAAAAGAAAGTAAGAGTCTGTTCTGCTTCTAAGTTTAATCACTTAAAATAGTATAAGGATTCTTAGTTTTTTACCTCAGGCTTTTCTCAATCAATAAATAGAGATAAGCCAGTTTATAGACCTCCCAGATATCTCCAGGCCATTAAATAGTTAGTCAGATTCTTCTCTAAGAAGTTAAGTAAAGGTCCAGGAAATTATTATTTTTTTTAAATTTAATTTGATTTTTAAAATTTTTTTATTTTTTATTAATTTTATAATTATAAATTTTTGACAGTATATATGCATGAGTAATTTTTTTATAACATCCCTTGTATTCATTTTTCCAAATTTTCCCCTCCCTCCCTCTACTCCCTCCCCTAGATGACAGGCAATCTCATACATTTTACATGTGTTACAATATAACCTAGATACAATGTATGTGTGTAAATACCATTTTCTTGTTGCACTTAAGTATTGGATTCCGAAGGTATAAGTAACCTGGGTAAATAGACAGTAGTGCTAACAATTTACATTCGCTTCCCAGTGTTCCTTCTCTGGGTGTAGTTATTTCTGTCCATCATTGATCAACTGGAAGTGAGTTGGATCTTCTTTATGTTGAAGATATCTACTTCCATCAGAATACCTCTTCATACAGCATTGAAGTGTACAGCAATCTTCTGGTTCTATTTATTTCACTCAGCATCAGTTCATGCAAGTCTCTCCAGGCCTCTCTGAATTCATCCTGCTGGTCGTTTCTTACAGAGCAATAATATTCCATAACCTTCATATACCATAATTTACCCAACCATTCTCCAACTGATGGACATCCATTCATCTTCCAGTTTCTAGCCACTACGAAAAGAGCTGCCACAAACATTTTGGCACATACAGGTCCCTTTCCACTCTTTAGTATTTCTTTGGGATATAAGCCCAATAGCAGCAATGCTGGATCAAAGGGTATGCACAGTTTGATAACTTTTTGGGCATAGTTCCAAATTGCTCTCCAGAATGGTTGGATTCTTTCACAACTCCACCAACAATGCATCAGTGTCCCTGTTTTCCCACATCCCCTCCAACATTCATCATTATTTATTCCTGTCATCTTAGCCAATCTGACAGGTGTGTAGTGGTATCTCAGAGTTGTGTTAATTTGCATCTCCTTGATCAGTAGTGATTTGGAACACTTTCATATGAGTGGATATAATTTCAGTTTCATCATCTGAGAATTGTCTGGTCATATCCTTTGACCATTTATCAATTGGAGAATGTTTTGATTTCTTATAAATTAGGATCAATTCTCTCTATATTTTGGAAATGAGACCTTTATCAGAACCTTTAACTATAAAAATATTTTCCTAATTTGTTACTTCCCTTCTAATCTTGTTTGCATTAGTATTGTTTGTACAGAAACTTTTTAGTTTGATGTAATCCAAATCTTCTATTTTGTGATCAATAATGATCTCTAGTTCTCCTCTGGTCATAAATTTCTTCCTCCTTCATAGGTCTGAGAGGTAGACTATCCTCTGTTCCTCTAATCTAGTTATGATTTCATTCTTTATGCCTAAATCACGACCCATTTTGATCTTATCTTGGTATATGGTGTTAAGCGTGGATCCATATCTAATTTCTGGCATACTAATTTCCAGTTTTCCCAACAGTTTTTTCCAAATAATGAATTTTTATCCCTAATGTTGGTATCTTTGGGTTTATCAAACACTAGATTGCTATAGTTGTACCCTTTTTTGTCCTTTGTTCCACTGATCGACCAGTCTATTTCTTAGCCAATACCAAATGGTTTTGGTGACTGCTGCTATATAATATAGCCAGGAAATTATCTAAGATGTTTCGGCTAGAAGAGCAAGTCTTTTATTCTTCTTCCTTGAGCCTTAGTGATTAACATACCTTTGGAACTGGGTCTGACATTATCAAGTGATTATTCTGAGAAGTCCTCAATTTCCCATTTCACTCAACTATGAAAGACTTGGTTCTTCTCAGTAATTCAGTAATCCAAAGCAATCCCAATAGACTTTGGATAGAAAATACCATCTGCATCCAGAAAAAGAACTAAGAGACTGAATGTAAATCATCACATTCTATGTTCATGTCTTTATCTCCCTCTCTTTTTTTAATCTCTCCCAAGTTTTTCTTCTTTTGTTCTGATTTTTCTCTCCCAACATGATTCATAAAGCCATGGGTATTAAAAATAAATAAACTTCCTATAATAAAAACAAAAGAATGGAGTTAGAGAGGTCACTTCTTATTATTAACATATAAAGGCTTTTCACCAAGAATGAGCTCCCCATTTGATTAGAAGACCTTGGAACTAGAATTGCCCATCACTCTTCATGCTAATTTCATCATATCATTTAATTCTTTTTGTTTTGAGTCAATTGGGGTTAAAGTGACTTCCCTGGGATCACACAGCTAGTGATAAGTGTCTGAGGTCAAATTTGAACCCAAGTCCTCCTGACTCCAGAGTCCATATTCTATCCATTGCCCCATCTCCCTCCCCCCAAATATTCCTAAGGAATGAATCCTTAATCTGGTGTCAGTGAACTTTTTTGGCTACATTTCCATAATTGAATTTTAACAATTATTTTCATACATTGTCACACACATATACAAACATGCTATAGTATATACTTTAATACATGATTCTGAGAAGATGTATATAAATTCCCCTTGACTGCCAGAGGGGCTTAAAATACTTTAAAAAGTTCAAGAATTCTAGGTTTTAAACTATAGAGAAATCTATGATATACAAAGATATTGAATTTCCATCTATTTGCTTGGTGCTTGGATGGATCTATATTTATATCTATCTGTCTATGTATATATATATCTATCTCTATATCTATATCTATATATATATATATACATAGACAAATATATATATATATATATATAGACAGATACATAGATAGATAGATAGATAGATAGATAGATAGATAGATAGATAGATAGATATAGATATAGATATATTAATCCAAGGCTGTTTTCTTTACCCATGTTGATGAAATGATGGAAAAAACTTAGAGAACAAGCACATTCCAGAATAGAAAAGGTCTCTGTCTCTCATATTTTTGACTTTAACATATAAGCATGTCTAAAAGTCTAAAAAGACATTTCACTCACCTTTATAGAGAAAGGAACTTTAAAAAAAGTTTGATAGTTCATTATCAAAAAAGTCTTTCTTAAGGAAGCAGCAAAAATACTTCTTAATTTAGAATGAAAGGATCTGAATTCAAATTTCACTTCTAAATAAACAAAGAAACCCTCTGAAAGATACAAATTGTGAGCCTTCATGTTAGAATAAAGCAGCAGTCATGACTCAAATCCATAGCGGATTTGAATCAAATCTGCTTTGGATTTGACCATTTAGATGTATGATCTTGGGCAAGTAACTTATTTGCCTTGGGTTTGTCAACTATGAAATGGGGTTAAAATAGTATCTACCTTTTAGATTTTTTGTGATGATCAAACGAGCTGGTTGTAAAAATCACTTGCCACAAAATTAACCCTATGTAGATGCTTATTTCCTTCTCACTCTCATCTTTCTTTTCCTGCCAAAGGGAGTTTAAATATCAGCTAGCCCCCAAATACAGCTTGAGTCTGAACCAGGCCTGAACCTTAACTTGCATAGGTTTTGCTTCTATCTCCAACATCTGGTCCATCCTCTATGATTGTTCCTGAACTCTGGAAATACCTCCCTTCAATAAAGCTGGCTGCTGCTTCTTCCTATCATTATATTAGTTTGGGTTTACTTGAAAGGGTAGGACCTTTAAGCCATACCAGTTCTCAGAAGCATGAGCTTCTAGTCTGAGTGTCTAGTTATGACTGGTGATTTAGTAATCACACACAATTTCCACATCTTAGATTCAGGAAACATACAGAACAAGGAATAAATGGAAACTGCATTCATCAGGGGTCTTCTTTGACACCAGAGCTATAGCTAGGGTCTCTTTCCTATAGATTTGCTCCCATTCCTAGCATCATACATGGCAGATAAAAAATATTATTACCTTTTCCTATACAGGAATTTGCTATTACAAATCTCCATGAGTTTATGTGAAGGTAGTAATTGGGATTGAGAGCACAGTTGTCATTTTAAAACCTCTCAGTGTGCTAGACAATTCTTTGGAAGAATAGAATGGAAGATTATCACTCACACATGTTTGGTGCACAGCTGAAGACTTTGATTTCATTAATAGATGTGGCTTCTTTATTTTGCATTTCCTACCTGAACTAATTGTTAGTATTATGTAATAGTGATTTTCAGATTTGCTACATACATTAGCCAGGTCTTAAAAAATCTATAATTCATGCATAATACAAAAAAAAAAAACATGTGACAGCATCTCCTAGGAGGAGATTTAGATAGTTTCAGTGATTTAATATGGAATAAGAAAGAAAATGAAGAGAACACACCAGGAAATTATTATCAGCATTGACAAGTGAAAGTAAAATCCAATAGAGTTTTATGAAAAAAACATAGTGTAGCAAAACAAATTCCTTCATTGGTTATACACAAAATATACCTGTTTCATTCTGCACTTTGAATTGATCATCTCTCTGACAGAAGGTGGATGGGAAGTATCATCATCAGTCCACTTTTCAGAATTCTAGTGTCCACACTCTGAGCTCCAAGTGCCTTATCTTACAGTTTTCTCAGATCTATGCAAATGTAAATAACTCTCCCAAATTTAGGAAACCTTATCGTACATATATGTTTAATAATTTGCAGAACACTGATTTTAGCTAACTTCAGTTGAGCTTTTAGCTATTTTAAGCAATCATGCATAACTTTTTCTATATAACTCTGTTGTCATCCCATTTTAATAATGTGATAGTATTCATTAATATTCATATACCATGATTTATTTAATCATTCTTCAATGGATAACTATCTATTAAATTTCCATTTTCCCCCACCACAATAGAAGAACTGCTATAAACTTTTTTGTACAAATAAGAACTTTTCTTATTTCCTTGATCTCTTTAGGGTCTAGGCTTAACAGTGGTATAAGTTAAAGCTTCTTAAACTTTGGTTTACAATCTCATATGGAGTTGCATAACTGAATATGGAGGTTTTGAAATTATGATTTATTATCAGTAAATATTTTATTTGTATACGTATTTTATATATCTGTACCTTGGGTTACATAAAATTTCTCAGGCAAAAAGGAGTTGCAAGTGGAAAAATCTTAAGAAGTTCTAGCATAGGTGGTCAAAGGGCAGGCACTGCTTAACAACTTTTTGTGTTTGATAACAAATTGCTTCCCAGAATGGTTATAATTAATTAATTCACAAGTTAATTAACAATGCATTAATATGTCTGGTTTCCTACAGTTAATCCAAAATTTATCATTAATCATTTTGTATGTTCTTTGCCAATCTCATGATTGTATATGCATATATATGTATATGTGCAAATATACTTATATATTCATATAAACTATATATGTATGTATATTTTATACATATATATCAAATTATCTGCATAATTTTTGAATTTTATTAGTGTCAATCTGATCTGATGATCTAATTGGCCAATTTGTGAACATAATGAAGAAACTAGTAGAAATGAACTCTTTTAGGTCTTTTAGGGGACAGTGTTGAGGCTACTAGCTCAATGTAATAAAAAAGATAAGCTTTTTTATTTTCATTTCTTTTCCTAGACATCACACTACCACAAATACCTATTAAAATAAAAAGCAAGCAAATCAAATGAAACAACTCTCATAAAGAAGAACTTGAGGGAATAAATTCATTTTTGGTAGATGATGTGGAATACATATAGACATTTCTTCTTTGGGATTTTAGTTTAAAACCCTTTTTTATTATATTGTGTTATTGTTTGTGCTTTTTTCTTTCACAAACCAAGAAATGTAATGCTTTTAAGATAGTTTTAAGTTTTACAAACAGCCTTTTTCAAGGTCACAATTCATCTCTGGGCAGACATCTGCCAAAAAGCAATGAGTTTAAGTGAACAAAAAAGCCAGTTGTCTTAAGAGAAACATAACAGCCAGGCGGTCTCTAGTGACGATGATTTGTAATAATGGAAGAGTTTGGAGGGAGAACTAAGCCTTCATTTCATAAATCAGAAAAGAAAAGCTCCACCATGCAGGATATTAAAAGACAAAGCCCAAGGTCTAAAGGATGCCAGGTCTTAATTTGGATTTTTCTGGAAAAAAAGGGATTATAGAAATGTCATGTTTTATTTGTCTTCCCATAATGCCTATGATTTGTAGAGGTCAGAATTATATACAGACTGGTGGTTTGAAGATTTCTTACCAGCTAGAAGTTCAAACAAGAGACAATTGCTCTTAGGAACTTACTTTTTCTCCAGTGTACATCTTTGTGTCTGCAGCAAACTTATTTCACTGAAACAAGACAAAATCCAATTTAATTAACTATTTTTATGAATGTAATTTAAATTGTTTTCTGAGCTTTCTGGTAATTGTTTTTGGCATTCATTAATTGATTCAGTAAGCATTTTTAATGTGCTCTGGCACTGTGCTAAGCATTGGGTATATGAAGACATAAACAAAATAGTCCCTATTCTCAAGAGGCTTCTATGGGGAAGGGAATATACAAAGAAAAGTCAGTGTTAAAAATACATATAGACATACTAAATAGTATTTTTTGTATTGGGGAGTGAGCAGAGAAGATCTGTTAGAGGAGACAGAGTTATTTGATATAATTAACATGGAGGGGGAAAGTCAAATTTCAGAAGAAAACAGTTTTGGGATTTGAAGGAAAAGTTTGGGCAGGTGAAAGTAATGAGCAAACAGGGCTCATTTAATCCCACTCTCTTTTGGTATATTTGGGAAAACTGAGGCCTGAGAAAATGATTTATTTAATCCGTTCTTTTGGGACAGAAAAGTCATTTTATAGAAAAGGGAAAAACAATAGCATGAAGTGGTGAATTGAGTTTTGATTTGGCATTCAGGCCCTGTTTGATTCTTGATTCTAATATTTACTTCTTGGAGGCCCATGGTTAAGTTACTTAATGGTAGAAATAAATGATCCATCCCTTCATGATGAACAGTGCAGAGTTGACAAGGGCAAGAGAAAATAGAGAGATGCTCCTTTTGAACTTGGGAGTTTCTTCAGGTCTCTTTAGTTCCTTTAGTCTTGAAACCTTCTGTTTCCAGCTTTTGAGAGAACATATAGATAATTCCAGTTCCACAGGTTGTCGAGAAAAAACAGCTTGAAAGGAGCTGACAGTCTCCATCACGTCCCCAATTCTAGATTTCTATATTAGCAATTATGGGAATTTCCCCTATGGATGAGTTTTACAACTATGTATCTTGGTTGGATTGAATTAACCCAACCTTCACTCAACTCAATAGCTCCTTCATTCTGTACTATTCTATATGTTCTCCTATGTACACTTTCTTTGATTTCTGTTTGCTATGGGATTAGATAAATGGGTTTATTTGCTACCTTCTATGTGCATTATGCATTGTGGAACTGGTATTTGGTGGGAAGGAGGTCAAGTTTTGGATAGAAAATTTGGGATCCTGCTTCCCTAGTTAATGAAACCAGTAGCCAGAAGTTATATTGAACCTGAGAGCTATAGGAAGCAAATAATATATCATCCTAGCCCATTCCACCTTCTCTCTGAAAGAAGCAAAGACCAAATTTCTGGTTCTAATCTCCTGATCCCCAACCTGATGGGAACAAAGTCTTCTTTGGAGAATGGTAGTGAGAGAAAAGTAGAAAGATATATACTCTGCATCCCTTTGATGAGACAAACAGCACCCTGGTGCAACATGAGAGGGAAACCTCTTGTTATTTTATTAAATGGCTACTAAATGCCAGGCACTAACTAGATAACAAAAAATAAGAATAGATCAGCTCCTTCTCTCAAGGGGTTTAGATTCTCTGGAGGAGAAACAATATACAATGGGCTAAGAATCTGGAAACATTGTTCATTTTGTATATACAACATACTACATATAATATGCCATATATTATATACCGTAGACACACATATGTATTAAATAAATATAAATAATTCCAAAATAAAATCATAATAATCGAGCAGATCAAGTCTGTGCAGGAGATGACATTTGATCTGCTCTTTGAGCGGGTCCATATTTCCAAGAGCTGAATGTGAGGAGAGAACATTTGAGGGTCAGGAGACAATTTGTGCAAAAATATGAGTCAGGAGATGGGATGTTCTTCTTTGAAAACTAAGATCAGCTTGGCTAGAACTTTGACTCAGTTGAGATTTCCCACCTGGGAAATAAAGGGCTGGGGAGGGATAAAAAAAGGATAAGAGAGACCTGCAAAGAAAGGACTTACAAAGTCTCTTCCAGCACTAAACATGATCTATACAATTTTGGACTCAAAGAACTCTTTCACTTATAAGAAACATCAATCATTTTTCTCAAATAGGCTACAAATATTTGTCTTGAAAACAATTTTTCTTGTTTGTTATTCTTCATATATGTCATTTCCTTTCTTGGAACCTTTGAATTTACTAATTCCTTGATCTGGAACTCATTTCTCTTTCCCATCTCCTAGATGACAGTTTTCCTGATACAATCTCTAATGCTTTCCCCCATTAAAATGAGTAATTATTTGCTTATTATTTACTGATTACTGCATATATTTTAAATCCTCAGGAAAATGTAAATTCCTTTAGAACAAAGATGATTATATTTTAGCTTCTTCATCTCCAGAGCCTATGAGTGTTTGGGATATTTTTTTTTCAATCAGACCCATGATTTTATTGATATAGAAAATTCCCAATAAGGAAATTCCCTTTACCAATGAACACTAGTTTCATCTCTGGGTTTATTGTCTTAAAGAATCATTTTGTTCATAGAAGGTATTTAAAAAAAATTCTTGTTGAATAAATGAAGGAATGACCAATACCACTAGTGGAAATGATTACACACATGTCAATATTTAGCAATTTTGGCAAAACTTTGGAGAACCCCAGAGGCATGACTGTGGGGTGTTGTCTAGAGACAAAGAGTGCCAATAGAGGAAGTCAGGTAGTATTGGGTTCAAATTATATTTCCAATACTTTAGTGGTTGGATCACTTATATGTAAGTCATTTTATCTCCTGTTTTTACAAACAGAACAATGCAAATACCAGTTATTATTTTTATGAAAAGCAATGTAATATAATGGTCCAAGAGACAGCCATAAAGTTCAGAAGCCTATTTGGTACAATAGGAAGAGAACTCTCTTTGGACAGGTGGTTAAATATTTGAGTTTGAATCCACTTTCTGCCAATAACTATCCAGGGCCACTTGCTCTCAGTAAGCCTCCTTTTGAAAATGAGGGAATTGAACTAGAAGGTCCCTTCTAGCTCTGAGTATCTGATTCTCTGGTTTTATGCTAACTTAGACTTTTGTTCCTTACTGACTGTGATCCTGGGTTAGTAAGTCGTGCATCTTCTTGCTGTCCCAGGCAGCTCTGAGACTAGAAGCTGCAGAAGAATTACTACAAAATTACATTGGTAGAGGGGTAGCCATGTAGGACAATGGAAAGAGTGTCCTGTAGTCAGGAGGCCCTAAGTTCCTCATTTTTAAAATGGAGAAAGAAATGGAAAATCACTCCAATATCTTTCCCAAGAAAACCCCAAATAAGATCACAGAGAATTGGACATGACTGAAATGCTTCAAAAACAATAATACATTGATAGAAGGAAATCTACCAAGAATTCCCTACCTTAATGAAATCACATCTCCAGATCAAAATTGGAGACATATTATGCCCAGGGTTATTCAGTAGTAATTACTCAGACCTATATTTTCTATCTAAGTTTGGTATCCTTGAGTCTTAGTGATACTGCATACCTATGTTGAAGACACAGATCCTTATTCTCTCTCCTTCCCTCTTCTCTCTGGGGCAATTGCAGTTAAGTGACTTGTCCAGGGTCAAACAACTAGAAAGTGTTAATTGCCTGAGGCTGGATTTGAATTCAGGTCCTTTTGACTCTAGGGCTGGTAACTTCATCCACTGTGCCATCTAGCTGCCCTATATGCCCTTATTTTTAAGCCTGTCTCAGGTACCAATGCCAAGTATTTATCCTCTATCACTTTTGAAACTATTAGCTAAATACAACCCTTTTGAATATGAACTCCTTATGACTCTAAGCTGTCTTGTTATAAACAGGAATGAGAATAAGACAGCTGGCTTCCCAGGTGGCAATCCCCTGCCATCATTGGAAAAAGCCATGGCCTGGGTACCCTTCTGTCATTGTAATATTTCTCCAGAACTGATGCCTCCCAATGCCCAGCAACCCCAAGTGCTGGGTTAGAGCTCGCATTCTAGGGTCTCTGTGCCAAGGTGAAAATGGAATGAGTAACCTGAGGACTTCTCATTCTATTTAGTCCCATAAAGGTACTATGGAGGATTCCTTGGAACTGTTCCAAGATGGCAGCTGTGACTCTCAGAGCTGTGGATTGATGCTGGAAATGAAATTCTCAATAAGGTAGTCTGTGCCATATGCTTGGGGAGAGCCCTGGGCACCAAGCTTTCTGTGACAATGTAATTTAATGACTTGAGAGAAACAGAACCATATTTCCTCCAACTTTCTCCATCTTGGGAGGCCACCATTGTGTGAAATTGGATCTCTGATCATGGACCTTCATTTTCTCAAACTCTGTTAATTAAGGATCAATGTCCACTAAAAAAAGGTGGTCCTCTGGGTACTGGGTGTTATCGAATGACTCCCTGAACTAAGGAAACTAGCTGCCCTTTAGCAAGATCTACTGTGGCAGTAAGAGAAAGAGGAAATGGTTTTGAGTATTCAATCTGTCTCTTTGCCCTCACGGCAATTCTTCTTGACTCTGGATATCTTTGAGCTCTGAATAAAGCTATAATTTTTCTTTTCTGCAGTTGGCCTTTATTACTATTTAACTTTGTTTCTCTTACATTTCCAGTCCAAAGAGGAGAAAGAATGAGAAAGAGGAGAATTATTTCTGTTCAAACCAATTTAATTCAACCCAAGAAGTCTGGATTGCACAGATACTCTTATTATATGCCTTCTAATAAGTTGTGTAATAAGAATAAGAATAACTAGAATTTATGTAGTACTTTAAGACTTGCAAAATTGGAATATGTTAAATCTTTTGCTTCTGACAGCCATCCTGTGGGTAAAAGCCATAGAATCCTAATTTTACAGATGAGGAAGCTGAGTCAGAGAGATAAATCACCTATCCTGGATTACACAGATGGCAATTGTCTGGTGCCCTATTTGGTCAGGACTTCCTGACTTCAATTTCTTTCTTTCATAACAGTAATTTATTTATTTATTTTATTTAATGCTTCATTGTTAGCAGATGTTTTATTCACCACAATCTTATGAGGTGGGTATTAAAAATTATCCTTATCACTTTCACAGATAAAGAAACTGGTTTCATATATAGTCAAGAAACAAGTCAAGAGTCAGAAGAGAAAGTGAAATGAGAGCTTACTGCCTCTGCAGTGCCATGGTAAGTGTCAGCCCCAACCCATTAATCACTAGCCTTGATTATCCAACATGTGCTAGGAATGAAGCACCATGGGAGGAATATAAGAACAAAATGAAATCCCTACCTTCAAGTTGCCTGTAGTCTTAATAGAGAAACCACATAAAGACCAATCACCAATACAAAGTGTGTGCAAGATTGACCTTGTCTAGAATTCCATCTTCAATACTGAATGCATGATGCTATTAAGTCAGCAAACACTAGAAGCCTCAGTTTCCTAATATGTAAAATGAAAATAAAAATATCCATAATACTTTTCTTATAATGCTATCATAAAGATTAAATGGAGTATGAAAAATTCCTTGCAACTCTTAAAATGCTACAAATGATAGTTATTGTCATTCAACATTATAATGACCTGTTTATCTCTCTGTGTGTCTCTCTCTTTCTTTGTCTTTCTCTTACTCCTTCTCTGGCCCTTCCTGCCCACCTCAATATCTGTTTATCTCTGTTTTTCTTTTTCTTTCTGTCTCTATTATTTTTCTATTTCTGTCTCTCTTTGTCTCTTTAATTTATCTTTGTTTTCTCTGTTATTTATCTATCCCTATCTTGCTTTCTCACTCTGTCTCTCTGTCTCTGTCTGTCTGTCTGTCTCTCTTTCTCTCTCTATATATATATTTGTCTTGTTGTCTTTGTCTCTGTATCTTTGTCTTTCTGTCCCTGCTTCTCTCCATCAGTCTCTGTTGCTGCCTCTGTTTTTGTGTCTATCTCTGTCTCAGTCTTTCTCTGTTATTTCTGTCTCTTGATCTCTGCTTCTTTTCCTCTCTGTGTCTTTGTTTCTGTGTTTCTCTAACATTATATGTCTTCCTGTCTGTCTTTTTTCCTTTCTTTATGCTTGTTTCTGTCTCCCTCTCTTTCTGTGTCTTTGTTTCTTTTTCCGAGTCTTTGTGTGTTTTTGTCTCCCTCTATCACTATCTCTCTGTCACTGTCTCTTTCTTTGTCCATTGGTCATTCTCTGTTTTTCTATCTTTTATCTTCTTTTCTTTCACTATCTCTGTGCCTCTATTTCTCTCTGTGTCTGTGTTTCTATATCTGGTACCCCTTCTCTTTATCTCTCTGTCTCTTTCTTCCTTTCTCTCTCTTCTCTGTGCTTCTCTATCTTTTATCTTTCTGTCTCTATCTTTATTTTTCTGCCACTTTGTCCCTGTCTGTATGTCTGTCTTCAGTCCTGAGCCAGGCACAAAAATAGGCACATAATAAACATGATTTTATGAATTGATTGACTCAAAGACATTTTTAAAAAAGATTATCAGGTTTAACTAGTTCCTTTTATAAATGTAGTTCAGAAAGCAGAATGACTTCACTGAAGCCACACAACCAGCTTTTTTCAGAGCCAATTGAGAACTCCAATTTCTAGCCCTGTATTTTTCTACTATCCCATGCTCCCATGAAATTTGATTTATTTTTTCCCCAAAATCAAAGCTTTGTGTCACTCCATAGTATATTGATTGATAGCAACCAAGTTGCACCGATTATTTAGTTGAAATGGGTGAAATAGTGGCCCAACTACAATTTGTTCCCTTCAGTCTGACCATCTCCCCAAATCAAATCAGGCCGATTGTCCAGGTACCTTATTGATTTCCCACAGAACCATGTCACCCAGCGATTAAGTGGAGTAACTCACTAGGAATGGTCAATACAATTTTCAACTGCTGCATCCTCAGATCGACTCTATTGTGTAGTAAAATTGGGATTAGTTAAAATGTACATGTTTATCTTCCTCTCTACTTTTTCAAAAAGAATGAAGTGTTATTTTTCAAATGCATTTGATTGAAATATCCAACTACTATATGTTAGCAGGTGATCAATATTAGAGATGATATGGATAGATGTATTGTGGTAATGGAAAATTCAATAATTGAATAAAATAAAAAAGTCATGTCTACCAGAGAATAAAACAAACACCTCAAGACTATATATTTACTTAATGGGTCCAAAGATTTAGGATTAGACAAAATTTCATAAGCCTTCAAATCCCACATCATTACTTTATAGGTGAAGAAACTGAGGCCCCTGGAAAGTTAAGTGATTTACCTAAAGTAACATAGGTAAATATTTATTAAATTTTGAATTTGATTTTCTTTCTTCAATCCAAACCAATTGTCTTTTTTTTTTTTACTGTAGCAATTTACTTCTCTCAAGGAAATAAATGCACAGTAGAAAAAAATAGAATTGGTGTGAGAAAATCTGATTCCAGTTTTGCTCTGTTCTTCAATAATAATTGATATTCATAAATTGTGTTTTAACTCAGTTTTTCATATTCATTTTCTCACAAGAGCTTAGAAGGTAGTTACCATAAGTATTATTATTTTCATTTTACAGATGAGAAAACTGAGCTTCAGAGAAGTACAAAGACTTGACTTGTTACTTCATGGTCACACAAGCAGTTGGGTTTAGAAATGAGATTTGAATGCACTTCTTCCTGATTCTTGTAAGATTAGGTATAATCATAGCCTTCATTTTACACAAGGATATACTAAGGCACAGAAAATTTAAATGAGATATACAGGGTCACATCCCTGCTCAGTGAAATAAATGAGACTAGCTCATGCTTCTCCTTACTCCAACCCTGGCTAACATTCCATTATCTCATATTGGGCTAATATATGCACATTCAACACATTTTTGGGGGAAGACAAGCAGTGTTAAGTGACTTGTTCAGTCTCACAGAGTTAGTGTAAGACTGAACTTAGACTTGAGAACTCTTACTTCTGGGTTGACGCTCTATTTACTGAAGTACCTTGCTGCTCTATATATGTAGATTCAAACATTCAAAAAACAAAGTTATTAAGCACTCACATTGTGCAAAGTGCATTATATCCATAAAGATAGCTCATGGATATAATTACTGTTGTTATAAATGGAATTTGAATCACAAAAAATTAATGAAGACAGTATTATACAATGGAAAGAGTCTTGGGTTTGGAGAAGAGAGTTTGGGTTCAATTACTGGCTGATCTCAAATATGGCATCACTAGGAATAGGGAAACAGTTCCCTGAGTTTTTAAAAATAAAAATGAACAAACACACATACACAAACACACACACACACACACACACAAAAACAAAAACAGCTAGGGAAAAGCAATCACCCCAGTATGAAAGTTTGAGTGCTTGTCAACTACATGAAATCATCACTGTGTATCATCAGAACATAGACTGTATCCCAGTTTGACGATAATGGTGATGATGATGGAGGTGATTCTTAGGTCCCTTTCATTTCTGAGTGATCATAAATATCCTGTTATTCTTCAGGGCACTTCAATATTTGCTGAATGGCTTGAATTTACTTATTAATATTTTCATATCTTCTACTTTTTATTTAAGAAACATTTTTTGATTGTTTTCTTCCCATTAGCTCACTTCTATACAATGAACAAAACAACAACAACAACAACAATAACAAAACCCAAAAGCACAAGATCTTGAAATCTAAAATCTTCAATACATATCTGCTTACTTTGGCAAAACAAACTCCTGCATTGGCCAGGTCCAAAAATGTGTGTATTTTTCTGCATTTTAAGTTCATCAGTTCTCTCTCATAAAGTACATGATAAGTTTAATCTTAATTCTTTTGAACTTATAGTTTAGCATCATAAGTCAATGCATCAAAATCTTTCAAAGATTTTTTAATATTTTTATCATTGTATAAATCTTTGTGATCTTGTTTATTTTGCTTGGCACTAGTTTATAGAGATCTTCATAGGTTCCTTTGAAATTGTCCATTTCATCATTTCCTGTGGCACAATATTCCATTACAGTTATATATCACTATTTGTTTAAAAGGACATGACATTCCCTTAGTTTCCAGTTGTTTTTTTTCTGTGAAAAGTAAAAATCAATGATTTTGTTTCCTCTTTTGCTAAGTTTTTTGCCTCGATTACATTTTCTTTTCATATAATATAGTGAAAAATATGGTCATTTGGATTCAAAGGACTTGGAATCAAGTTTTATGTGCTACAAATTAGTGAGATGACTTTGGACAAATAACTTTAGTTGTTTGGTCTATTTTTTTCTCTTTTATAAGTTTGGACAAGATAAATTTCAAAATTTTATTTTAATAACTGCACATGACTACAAAATGTACTAGAAGTCATCAAGGGGAAAGGTTTTATTTCCTTTTTTTTTTTTTTTTTTTTTCTGAGGCTGGGGTTAAGTGACTTTGCCCAGGGTCACACAGCTAGGAAGTGTTAAGTGTCTGAGGGTAGATTTGAACTCAGGTCCTCCTGAATTCAAGGCTGGTGCTCTATCCACTGCGCCACCTAGCTGCCCCCAAGGTTTTACTTCCAATACAATAACATCTTCCCAACATCTGCTTTGGGAGATAGTGATTGCTCTATCTGGAGGTGTTCAGGAGGAATTGGGATGAATGACCATCAAGAAAATTTTTAAGTGGATTCCTGCTAAGGTATAGGTTACACCAGTAGAAGTCAAATTTAATCTCCAACCTGGTGATTCTGTGATCTTTCTGCCATTTATATAAAGGTGACAGGTGGAGCTTTGTGAGTAGATGAGATCACCAAGGATGAGATCATGTTGTGTTATGCCCAATGAAACCTCTTTGCCAATTATAAACTACAGGGAATTTTCCTTCAGTCCACTCTTAATTACTAAATGAAAAAATAACCCAATTATAAATAAAACACTCAAGAACTCAGGGAAACATGGGAAGCCATGAGTGAACTGATACAGAGTAAAATAAGCAGAACCAAGAAAATAATTTACACAATGACCTTGTTGAGCTGTTTCAGTTTTGTCCAATTCTCCATAACCCCATTTAGGGTTTCCTTGGGAAGACAATGGATTGGTTTACTATTATTTTCTCCAGTGCATTTTACAGATGAAGAAACTGAGGAAACAGGGTTAAGTGACTTGCCCAGAGTCACACAGCTACTAAATGTCTAGTTGAACTCAGAATCTTCTGACTTAAATTGGCCTTTTATTCACTGTACCACCTAGCTTCCTAGGCCATCAGATTTAAGGCATTTGTGATTTTAAAAGAATGATGAAAAAAAAAAAAAACATTCCTATCTCTTTTTGTAAAGAGAGAGTAAGGAATAAAAGACTTTCAGACAGACAAATGTGCAGATTTGGTTTACTTAATTGCACTTAGATTCATGACTTAGATTTCGAACTGAAAAAGATATCTGGAGTAGTTTATTCCACTTCCTTCCTTGTTTTAGAAAGGCAGGAATAGAATCAGAAAAGTTAATTGCCCAAAGTCACGTAAATGCTAATTATCAGAGATAAGAAATTGAACCCAAGTCCTCTGACCTAGGAGTCAACATTATCTTCCTTCTCTTATGCCTTTATATTATTTACAAGAGAGAATTCTATTTATTGGCTGTGTGCGTGTGTGTGTGTGTGTGTGTGTGTGTGTGTGTGTGGTCACAGTAATGAAGAACAGAAAAAATATCCATACATTCTTTTAAAAATTGAAAGATGAGCCTGTATTTTAGCAGAGTGGAACACAAACAAGCACACTCATATATGGACTTATCTTTTTCCATATAGTGAATATGTACTTTAATAAATACATAAACACAGGTGGCTACATAGAGGAGTAAGTGTGATGTGCTTTCATTGGCTTAAAATATATTTACAGGTATTTCATGGACTGGGGAAAACTATTATCTTCCATATTTTCTGATAGATACCACCTATGTGCCATATTCATAATTTCACATCATCAGGGAATCCCTTAATACATTATGGATAGAAATTGCATATGTGATTTCATTGATACCAGTAAAATGCAGATAAGGAAACTCATTCGCCGTAGCAGATTGGTGCCATCTTATACAATTTATAGTCTTAGGGATTTGCCTAGTGCTGAGAGGTTTATATAAATATCATTTTAGAAACCAAATAGATTTTAGATATCATCCAGTAAAATACTAATTTAAATGAGGAAACTGAGACTTTGAGAATATAGGTGATTTGTCCATGGTAATAGCATTATATCTCAAGGTCAGGATCTGAACTCAATTTTCCTGATTTTTGAGATTCGCATTTTATCCAGTGATCAAGACATATTACCTTTATGTATTTTGGAAGGGGAGAGAAATCAGTTCTTCTCAAAACCATGAGAATTAGGACTTTTTCTTTTAATCTGTTTTACTACTTATTTGCTAAGGCAAAACCTCAGATAAATCAGTTTATTAGATGCAGTTTCAACATTTATAACAAGAGATTAAAATCCCATCCAAATCCCACATTCTTTGATTCTGTACCACTCTTTAAGTCAAGAAGAAGAGATACTTGAAAGGAAAAAGACAGTTAATGATAATGGTAGTGATTATTTACATATTGATTCCCAAAATTCCTTCCATGTTTTATCTCATTTGTTCTTCACAAAGACTGTGGGAGGTAGGTATTAATATTATACCCATTTCACCGATGAGGAGAAGGAGGCACATATAGGTGATACAAATGGATAGGACACCAGAGTTAGATAGATCTGGTCTCAGACATTTATTAGCTGTATGACTCTGGGTAAGTCATTTAACCTTTTTGCCTCAGCTTCCTAATCTGTAAAATAGGAAATGAATAGAAGCCCTACTAGCCAGAATTGTTATTATTATTACAATAAAATAACAATTGTAAAATAGTTAACCCAGTACCTGGCACATAGTGAGAGGTATATAAATGTTAGCTCGTATTATTGCAGATAGGTTAAGTGATTTATTTAGGGTCACACAGTAATTAGATAGGATTCCAATTCAGGTTTTCTATCTTCAAACTTAAAGCTTTATATACTAATAACCTAACTTTGCCTACTTAAACACAAAAGCATTGCTTGGAATGCAGATGTCCAAAGACCAAAGGGCCTCTTCTTGGCTAGCTTTGCTTCTGATGATAGATCTCTGGTTAGATCAATTGCCATTTAGAGCTGGGCCAAAATTATGCTCCCTTGACATGTATATTTCAAAAATAAAGTGAATGCAAGTTAAATTAAAATTAATTTATTGTGTCATATAGAATTGGTTAATATATTTTGAGAAATTGATGACTCCCTAGAAGTTTGCAAAGCTAAGGTGAGAAATTATTACACAAGTGAAATTGTCTTACTATGAAGACACAATTTAAATTGGATAGGAGGAAGAATGTCTCCCTGATCCAAATCCATAATAAATATTTTGAATTCAAATGTTTTAAATTAAGAGAGAAGTGGCTGAGGCACAAATAATGAGAAAATGAAAGACATTGGCTGAGTAAAGTGTTAGCTGCTTCTGGAGTGTCTGGTCCCAGGGAAGAGATTCACAAGTGACATGATCGACATAGGACAGGAGTGTCAGAAGGCAAGCCCAAATTCTCTACAGATGTATCCAAACAAGAATGGAATGAGATGAATGGGACAGCTCAAGGGGCACAGGGGCTGAAATGTGTGTGAATAATTTGGGCATATAACAAACATACACTATAAATGAATATTATGATTCACCACACTGGAGCAAATTAGATTTTTTTTTTTTTTCATCAAGAGACAGATGGGAAGGGGAAGATTATTACTGCTGGCCTATGAGAGAAGAATATCACAAGAATTTCTCTCTACTGGGAAATTTCTGAGATCTTCTCATGAAAAAAAAAAAAAAAAGTAATCCCAAAATAAAATGAAGTCTAGGCTTTCATTCTCTCTCTGCCTTCTCCTTTGCCTAAAAACTCTGCTGAAAGGAATCAGGAATTTAAGGAGCTGTATTCATTCTGTTCTTAATGTTTTACGTGTGTAGCAATTCAGAGTTTACAAATTAATTAAAGTTTAGTTTTTCATGTCTTATCTTTATACACACAGTTGCTTTTGTATACATCCTGTTCTCAACTATGTTTTCCCTGTAACTAAACCTTCCCTAGTTGCAATAACAATGAAAAAAATAACAACAAACAAAAAGTAAAACAGTGAAGCAAAAAAGACCAATTTGAGGTTAAAGCTTTCCAATGTAGAGAGTGTTCTGTCCTTGTAAATCCACATGTCTTTGACAAGTTAAGCAAAGTACATTTCACTGAATGGAATTCTGATTTTGGCTTCTCTTTAATGAACTTTTAATCATTATTTTTCATTTTGCTTATTTCAGTTTTTGCGCCACTCTTTGTGGCTCCATTTGGAGATTCCTTGGCAAAGATACTAGACTGGTTTGCCATTTTTCTTCTTCAGTTCATTTTATAGATCTGGAAATGGAGGCACACAGGGTAAAATGAGTTACATAGGATCATACATCTAATAAGTATCTGAGGCCTCATACATCTAATAAGTATTTGAAGCCTGCTTTGAACTCATGAAGATGAGTCTTCCTATCTACTGCACAAGCTAGCAGGTCTATTTCACTCTAAATCAAATCATATGAATCTCATTTTCTCCTGAATTATTCTTATTTATAATTCCTCCTAGGACAAAAATATTCTCTTATGTATCTTACTTATGCCACAGTGTATTCAGTCATTCCTTAGCGGGCACCCAGTTCATTTCTAGTTGTTTTCCATCCTCCCAAAATGCTATTAACAATATTTTTCTATGTTTCAGTTATTGACAACCTTGGGTAATATATCAAATATCTGAGTAAAAGCACTTGGAGATTTGCTCATTTTTCCTATGTAATTATAAATTATGTTAAAAATGAACTAATTTATATTTCTACCTATAAATCATATCAATATATCTGTCATTTTACAGTCTCTCTAACATTGACCCTTTCCCTTTTTTGGTCAATTTTGACAATATAAAAGGGGTAAGATATTGACATTTTAAAAGTATACATATATATATATATATATACTAAACTTTTGAAAAATATTCATATTATATACCCTTTCTAGAGGTGGGAGCTCACTGAGAGATCTGAGACATAAAGATGCATCAGGGATCCTTGAGTAATGGGATGTCAGTAATTATTATATTCTAGATATTCTCAATCATATGGGACCCAGCAGATTGGGAAGTATGTCCTTCAATAAACTTGTATCTAGGAACTGAGACTTGGCTTGTAATTTTATTTATTCACTTATTTATTTGCAGTGTGAGAAATCAACACATGATTAACCAATTCAAAGAGAAAATGAATGTGACAAAGAAGCCTCTAATGCTGGCTAGTTGATCCCCCTGAACAGCTGTAGTAGGGAGTCTAGGTGGCATCCCAGTTTATTTGAAGAAATCCAAGGATTCCAAGCGAAGAAAATGAAGGAGAAATGCATCCTAGACCTTCCAGGAATGAGAGACATTTCTACAAATACATAGAAGGAGGAAATAAAATAGACTAGAAAACTTTATGTATTAATAATCACTTCATTCTCATTCATCCACTTTATTTTTGTTTGTTTCATTACTCTATGTAATGTTGGGATCACTAGGTGGTATAATGGATAGAGTTCTGGGCTTTGGGTCAGGAAGACCTGAGTTCAGATTTGGCCCTGAATATTTACTAGCTATGATCCTGGACAAATCACTTTTCCCATCTGTAAAATGGGATAACTTCTCTGAGTTGTAATCATCAAGTGAGATAATAATTGTAAAATGCTTAAAATAATAAATATTAAATAAATGTTAGTTAATTAGATATATATGTAGGGGGTAGTAGTAGTGGTGGTGGTGGTAGTACTAGCAGTAATAGAAAATATATTACATATGGTAAGAAAAACTCTAAAGACCATAAACTCTGAGAAGCAATGCAATTAGGAAGAGAAAATTGTGTATGATACAATCAATTAAGAAATGAATCAATAAATAATTATTAAGCACTTACTGTTTGCCATGAATCTGGGGAAATAAAGACAGATATGACACATTCCTTTTCCTCAAAAAAGCTGAAATCATATTAAGGGAGATCTCACACTCACATGCATAAGCAAATATCAAAGAACTAAATACAAAGGTTTTGTACACCAAAAACTATACAAATTTGGATAAAACACACAGACAAGATAAAACATATAATGTACTCCACGTGCATACTGCAGACAAGAAGTGCTAATGAGACAATGAGAAGCAATGTGGACAAGTGAGAAGAATAACTGATCTAAAACTGGAGTACTTGAATTCAAGTATCTACTTTATATTAATGTGACCTTGGGCATTTAGGTAAATCCTTTTTGTTAACTTCTGGCCTCTGTCAGCATTTTTATATAACAAAGGGGTTGGACTAGATGACCTCTGAGAGTCCTTAAAACTTTAAATCTATTATTAAGAATAACCTTTTAGAATATCCAGAATTTCAGCTGAAAGAATGAGTTGACTTTTGGTAGATGCAGATGGTATTCTGGATGGAGGCAAGGATATAGGCAAAGGCACAGAGTGGGGGAAATATAAGATTTCCATGAGGGATGGTGGGGAAGTCAGCTTGGAAATTTTGGGAAGGATAATGGAAACTATTGACAAGTTAGAATGCATCCAGAGGAGCATTGACATAATGGTAAGGAAAAGAAGGAAATGGGCATTAATTATGCACCTACTTTATGCCAGACACTATACTCTGTCTCTCTATCTCTATCTCTCTGTCTCTGATTCAATCTGTCTGTCTGTATCTTTCTGTCTCTCTTTTTTTCTCTGTCTCTTTGTCTCCAGATACTGGAAGATTTTAATGAAGGTTTCCCACATAGGAACCCTATTTACATAATTAAGCCAGTTTGCCAAGAGGGAAGCCTTTTCAAAGCAAGATAGAATGAGAGAAATATAAATAAAATAGAAACCTGGGCTAAGCCCCTGGGTATTCCTGGGTATAA
Source organism: Sminthopsis crassicaudata (assembly GCF_048593235.1). Lineage (NCBI taxonomy): Eukaryota > Metazoa > Chordata > Mammalia > Dasyuromorphia > Dasyuridae > Sminthopsis > Sminthopsis crassicaudata. The sequence goes on along the minus strand of NC_133618.1, from coordinate 31,269,641 downwards.
TAACCCAAAAGCAAAAATGCTTGGTGGATCCAGGACTTGGGAGAAATAAAAAATATTTCTAGCCATTTCTGGCATTCTTAGAGAGATATTAGAATCATGTGACAATCTGGTTGTAGACAACCTTTAATAAGGTTGGATTTTAAAAATTATATTTTTTTTCTTGAACAGTATGTTAAATAATTTTCCCTACACTAAGATATAGAAATATCCTCTACTGGCTATATTCCTGCTGCACATTTCCTTGACAATCATTCTGTCAGTTCATTAATTGCCTAATGCATGACAGATATTATGCAAGGGTCTAGTAATAAAAAGACATTAATGAAACAGTTTTGACCACATTGTTTTCAAGCTTTGCAAATTCCCATCAGCCTTCACCGCCCTTCATGATGAAACAGATCTTCCAAGAAACTAGTCAAAATAGCAAAGTTAGATTTATCAAAGTTACCAGGTATATAATCCTACTTGGACTGTCTCAACTGGGAAATTCATAATTTCAATTTTTTCACAAAATTGAGTTTTAATCCAATCTTTTTGCTTTTGTTTAACCCACTGTAAACAAAATTTATTTGAATATATTGAGTTGTAGAGGACCATAGATAGTGGGCAAACTCTGGGTGACCCTTCATCCCAGAGGGAACCTGCTGACAATGTCTGGTTCGGTTCCCCCTCTCCCCTCAGGGCTCTCAGCCTTCCTGAGAAGTCAAGGGGCAGTGACAACCTGTGTTGTAATTAAAGCACAGTGATGCCGAGTGGCAAAGAGTTATCTACATAACAATAGTCAGTTATTTATGTGGTCCCACTTGCAGTAGGGTTGCTATAGTAATATAAGGACATTAGGGTATATAAGTCAGAATTTAGAATAAATGGACTCCATGTATGACCATACACATGAGCCCCACCTCTTCATTCCTCTTCTAAGACTAAGGACTTGAGCTGGATACTGAGGTCCTCTAGAGAGGTAGTCAGAACACACACTGACCTATGCTTGTTATTATTTTTAAAAATTTGAATAATCTAGTTAAGTAATCATATTTCTAGAGACATGTAATTGTAGAATTTTTCAGGATGGAGAACCCTTTGTGACCCTATTTGTGAGGCTGGCAGTAGCATATAAAACATCTTCAATTTGTTGCCAGGAGACCTATATTTCAGTCTTACTCATGTAATGTCTTCTAAATTCTAAATAGAAAGGGTGAGATGAGATGACCTTATAACTATTACTTGACATCTAGTACTATTTCATCATTTTATTGATGAAATAACTGAAGTCTGCATAGAGGAAAAAAAAAATTGATTAAGACAGTTGATATCAGAATTGGGAATAGAATTCAAATTACCTTACTGGAAAAGTCTGGTACTTTTTGTATTCTACTGAAGTGCCTGAGACTTTTGTGTGCAAAATCACTTCTAAAATGGCTCATCCATTTTCTAAATTGACCAGCTGCTGGATCACCTCGAACGTAATCTTTCTCTATTTAAATGATATGAGATTTGTAGCCTTGGTTGAACCAGTTGTAGAAATAAGAGGGTTTGTGTTAATAGCTATAGCCTATAATTTCATGGATGCAGATTTCAGCTCAAAACAATAAAAATACTTTCTAAGAATTATACTGTTCAGAAAAGACTGAGGTTGCCTGTAAAAGTAGCAAGTTCACTGTCACTAGAGGTCAGTTTCACAAAGAAGAAAGTGCATCTTTGAACAGATTGCTATAGAGGATTTTCCTGCTTCCTGTGAGAGATTAGGTTAGATGATCTCAAAGAACCTTTCCTTTGTCTAGGAACTTGTTCATTTTTCTCTTTCCATCCCCTCACTAATTTTACACAGGAGAAAACTGAAGCACAGATAAGTGACGTCTATGCCCAAGGAATTTTGGAAGCTCGATTTTATCCTGGCAAGACAAGGTCCAAACAGATTTTAGAGGTAATAGCAGTATTTTCTGGAGGTAGGTGCCAATAGTAAAATTATAGTTAATTAAATAAATTATGGGCCAGAATACATAAGGTTTGAGGGATGTCCCTGAGGGGTGGGACATATTTTTCTTCAATGTCATTTGCTCTGCCTTCTATTATATTCCCCCTACTGTTAACTGTCAGTCATTCGTACTTAGAGGTACATTTTTTTCCTATAACATCGCAGCGTGAAGAATGTATTCTCAGATTTAACATTTTCAAAATCCATCCCACCAATTTCATTTCCTGAAGGTGACTTGATCTAAGTCATCTTATTATATGGAACTAACCTCTAACCTTACCATCTGGCTGGCCACAAAACAGCTTGCCAGGTCACAAATACCACCAATTTCCTTCACCCAAAAAGCAAGGAAAAGAAACATAATAGGAACAATAGTAGGATTATATGCCAAATGGCTCCAGGGGAATTATAAAAACTTTGACTTCTCTCTCCTTTTCTGCCCTAATCTTTGCCTCTTTACTAGAACACAACAGGTAAGGGATAGAGATCAAGCTTCACTTTAGCCCACCAGTAGCTTGTGAATGCTCCTCAATCCCTCTCATACATTCATTCATAAGTCTATCTCTCATTACCAAGCAAGAGAACTAGAACTCTTATTATATAGAATATCTACACATGTTCCACATCATGGAGCAGAGCACTTCCTTATATATATATCATCATGCCTTTCTGGAAACAGATTCCCTATCCTCTTGCCATAATTTTGCAAAAATTGTAGGAATAGATTATAAATTACAAACTGAAATTTATTCATTTTTGTATATTACCTATGTAGCCCTCATTAGCCCAAGACAATATATAAGCCAATACAAGCAGAGTTTACTAGAAAAATCCTTAGAGCAGGTACCTGAACCCCTTGTGAAGGTAACACTCATGGACCAATTGGCTGGGGTTGCTAGTTAGTTATCTATAGATGAAATTAAGTTTACAGGGAGATAAGAGAGTAGAAGAAAGTTTGATGGGCAGAAGGAATAGGCAACTTGAAATCTACTTTTCTGGAATCATTAAAAGCAGTAAAATTACTTTTGATTCTAGTCCTTTGGGGGAGGATCTCGGTTATATTTTCAAAAGTGAAAAGCACATCTGGAGTGGCTGTTTTCCCTTTTATTTTTAAAAGTCTTTCCTTTATACAAACCTAGGGCTTGGACTAATGTGAGCAATTCCACACTTTGCCAATACTGCTTCAGATGAAGTATAAAGACGGTAAAGAGCAAGGGCCTACAGAACCAGCATATGTACACTCTGCATTCAAATGAGTCCCAGTGATACTGAGGTAAGTCTGGGGCCAGGCTTACATGCAGGAAGCCTTAATAAGCAGTTATCAAAAGGTCAAGAATGAGACACGAGAGTGGAGACATGAGAGGGGGGCCTTCCGATTCTTAGTCCTTTCCATTAGCTTACTGCCTCTCAGAAGCAACATGTGCTAATGGTGTGCACCCTTCAAAGGATAGATATCTCTATCAGCATGGGTATTATGCAAAGGCAGTATAGTATAATGGAAAGGGCACCACACTGACAGCCCAAAAGACCTTGTTCAAATTCTTTCCCTGGTAAATAATAATATGTGACCATGGGGAAATTCCTTTGCCTCTTCAAGTCTCAGTTTTTACAATTGTACAATGGGTATGATAATGTCTGCCTCCTCTTGTGAGTTTCAAGTATGATGAATATAAATAATAATCTAATATTATAATATGATTCTTTGTAAACTCTAAAAGCATTATAAATGTCACTTATTATTAGAGCTTTTTCCGCCAATGTAGAAGACTCCTCTAATTTTTCTTATCTTCAGAAACTTGTTTTCCTGCCTTTCTATACTTTTCTCATGGAGGACCCAGTTTATGGAGAAGCGCTGGGTGGTTTAAATCATTACTCTTCCCAGGAGTGTTTGCTTTCACAGTATGAGACTTAAAATCAAAAGAATGAAATGCTAATATGGAATATTGGGCATGAATCAGCAGCTGAGAGAAGCACTTTTTAAATTGAACGATCTTCTTGGTGTCTCTGATATCACAGGTACATTGTTGTTTAAGGCTATTCTTGGTCCAGGCTCTACTTATATTAATTAATTCAGTGAAAGATGTTAAAAGCTATAAGGGAAAGAGAAATGGGGAAACCTGAGTCCTGACTCTGTCAACTGTTTCCTATTTGATGATTGACAAGTCCCGTCACTTCCCTTAGAATCTGTTTCTCATCTTCTATTTTGAAAAGGTTAAGTAGAATGTTGTTATGGAAAGAAGGCCAATTATGAATTGGAAGATGGATGGAAATTTGGAATCCTTCCCTTGGACCCTAGGAAATCATCAAGCTCAACCTCAACGTCTTGCAGATAGAAGAAAGAAGCAATAGTGGCCTGGAGAAGCAGTATTTTGTTCTCTTATATAGGTGTTATCAGTGAGAGAATTTGAATCTGTCCAGCTCCTCTGACTTGACTCATTTTGAATATACTAAGCAATCCAAGCAATCCAACTATGTTATTTATTTCCTGGATGACTTTGTATAAGTCATTTAACTTGTCTGGATCTCCCTTTCCTCTCCAGCTCAACAAGAGTGTTGAGTTAGATTATCTCCAAACTTCTATCCAACTTTCAAACTTTGATTCTACAATCTACCTTCTTTAAAGGCTTTTTAATAATACCAAATTCTGAAGGAATATGGGACCCCACTTTTAAAGCTAGTAGGTTTCTGAGAGGACATCTAGTCCAATTCATTCACTTTATAGATGAGATAATGGCACCTGAGGAGGGTAAGCATCTGGTCCAGAGTCATCCATCGAGGTAATAATCATCAGAAGTGGGATTTTTCATTGGGATCTTTGACTAGGGCCAGTGTACTTTTTCCTCTATGCCATCCTAAATTGAACTTCTGGGATGGGCAGATGACATGTGGTAAGAAGAAAGAGAATCTCTGAATAAGAATACAATACTTCTCTAGGCTATGTTACTTTAAGGAAGGAAAATATCAACAAATGCTCTAGATAATGTAAAGGAATAAAATTCTCTGTGTGATTATAGCAATATTGAAATTCCCCAGAGAATAGTTTTAGTTATCCAAAGTCATCAGCTTTGTTTTGGTCTCTGTTGTTCTCTCCAACAGATTTATCTATTAGTAAGACAAATCATTCTGTACCATTGCCATCCATTATCATCTCCTAAAGCACAGAATATAAACATTCCAATCAGATATAGAGGAAAGATAACATTTCAATCCTTACTCACAAAAAGAGACTTTAAATACCCAAGGCCTCTCATATACATCTTTTCCTCTTCTTTCTTAATAAATATTATGGAGTGATAATTCCCACCCTTTCGTTTTCATAAGGATGTAAAAATAGAATAAAATTGATGCATCCAAACAGTGGGAATATCAGTTGGTGTTGTAGCTCCAGGTGGGAGTCTGTTATAAGCAGAGCAGGAGGCATTGGCTGCCTGTGTAGCATAATCAATGAGGAACTGGAGAGATGCCCCTTTTTACATACCCCATGGCCAAACAGCAACCCTACCTGCTGACTGATGCCTACAATTTCACCATAAACCCTTCGTTTATTTAAAATTCTGCTGCTTTTGCTGCTTCTGCCGATGGAGAAGCAGTGTGCCACAATAAAGAGCCAGACTTGAAGTCAAAATTCTGATATGTCATGTCTTTGATATATTCTGGTCGTATGACCTTGGACAAGTAACTCAACCCACTCAATATTCCAGACAATTCTCTGAGGCTATAAGTGCTGTCTTCTACATGTGAATAGGATTTCTGCTTTGCTCATAAAGCAGCTCCTCCTGGATGTGTGTATGCCATGCTAAGTGGCCCTTTATCAGCATCTTACATGTCACATGAAATTCTAAAGTTCTTCAGAGAGACTGTGAGATTGTCCTTGTGACACTCCCTTTGCCCTCCATGAAAGTGCCTGACTTGTGTGCATTCTTTGTAAAATGATTTTATATGCAAACATATTTTGGCATTTGAACAATGTGGCCAGCCCATTAGAGAATATGGATAAATAAGTGATAGCTAGACAAACAGAGAGAGAGAGAGGTAGATTATAAATAAATGGGTAGACGAATAGATGGAGAGATAAATGGAAAGATAGAATGTCAATTATAGACTTTCACTTCTAGTTACTACATTTCATGACAACAAGAAGGCACCAAGGTGCTGGAGGGCTTCAAAATTATGTCATATGTAGAGTAGATAAACAAATTAGAGACATTACTCCAACAAAGAGCTGTCTCAGGGAACAAACACATGATAGCTGCCTTTAAGCATTCAAAAAGTATCTCTTGGATCAGGGGTTACACTTGTTTTCTTTAGCTCCAGAAGGCTGAAATAGGAGCAGATGGTAGATATTGCCAAGAGATAAATTTAGAATTGATGTAAAGAAAAACCATGTAAAAATGAGAACTGTCAACAAGTGAATTGGACTAGTGGGGATAGAAACAGCAGTGGGTTTCCTCTCATATTACAATTATAAGCAGAAACTAGATGAATATTGGTTGTCTATTGCAAATGGTATTATTGCTCAAGTATAGGCTAAACCAGATGGCTTCTGAGATCCATTCCAAATCCAAAATTCTGTTGGGAAGTTGAACATTGGCCTTGGGACTAATGAGATCACAATGAGCCATGAGGGATAGGGACTTGTGGTGAAAAGAACATGGTTTGGAGGGAGGGGATCTGAGTCTACATTCTACCATTCACATCTCTGATACTTGCTTTTTTATGTGCAAAATATGTATGTAGGGGAAGGAAGATTAGATGATGTCTAAAATCCCCTTTATTTTTAATTTTATGGTATTATAATCTTTTGGTCATATTCTATCGCTAGTGCAAGTATTATTGAGGCTCCAATTGATTATGTGACTTCACCAAGGTGGCTCAGGTAATAAGTGGCAGAAGGGAAAGAGCTGCATTTTTGAGTTATTGCATCCCTATTAAAATTGATAGCTTCTTCAGGATGTTGGCAGGTGAGGACAAAATGCTTTCTTAGAGAGCAAAAGTTTTTTTGTACTCTCCTTACTAGGAGTATTACTAGACAATATACCATTGTATAGTGATAGACAATAGCATTATACTGAGGCTTAATATTATTATATAACTATCTTGTGTAATACAATATAATATAATATTATAAAATATTAAGTATTGTACAAATGTACAGTAGATGAAGCACTATAACTGAGCTTTCACAGTATTTCCTGTCAAACAACTTTACAATAATACCTCAAATTCAGTTCTGGAACAGCAGAGCCAACTAAACATTTTTTCCCCAGCCTAAGACAACTTATAGAGTTAGAAGGGGACTTCTGTGATAATTGGAATGAAGGCTGGCCCAGAACTCCCATGGCAGTGACATCCATTGTGAGATTTGACTACACCAACAGCATTAATATGAAGAGGTCTCAAGCCAGAGATGTTAATTGAATTGGGCAAGTGGATAGAAAGATAATAAGGGACCTGTATTCTATCAATGGACACAGGATTAGATGCTGTTTGGCAACTCTGTTGCCTCTATCCAGTTCTGGATTACGATTGAAAGGTTGAGAGGAGTGTGTACAGTTCTCAGGGAACAGGGATGTTGATGAGTAAAATCACTTGAGGCTGAAAAGGATAAGGGTCACTTCTAGCTTAAGTTTCAGAGCCCAGAACAGGAGAATGACTACACTTCTCTCCATATCTTATCATCTTAAAGGGACCCAAAACTTTAAACTCCTAGACCCAGCTCTGAAAGTAGCAGACTGAAAAACTCTGAAATTCAAATCAACTCCATGAAAAGAGTTCAGTTTTAATATAAAGTTCAAAGGTCAAAAATCAAGGTAGAAAAATAAGCAAATGGCAACAACAAAATAATTTGAACATAAAATTTTACTATGGTGAAAGAACAGAAACTTGGAAGACTGTGTTGTCATAATAGCTATAAGCAAAACAATGAAAAATGTGAGTTGAATATAATGCTAAAAATTTTTTTGGAAGAACTAAAGAAGTAATTTTAAAAAATCAAATAAGAGTGATAAAGGAAAAGTTGGAGGAAAATGAGAACAATGTAAGAAAATTATGAAAAGAAAATTAATAATGACAAGAGGCATGAATAATACTGAAGAAAATACTACCTAAAAAAGAGAACTAGAGGAGTACAAAGCTTCAATGATGAAAATAATCCATTAGAAAGCAGCATTGAACAAATGGGGAAAAAAAGGTACAAAAGCTTATTGAAGAAAATAATTCCTTAAAAATAGAATTGAGCAAGTGGGAACTAATGCCTTTATGAGACATCAAGAAACAATAAAAAATGAAATAATTAAAATACAATAAATGTGAAATATTTTATCAGGAAAAAAAAAAACAAACTGAAAACTGTCCTGGAAAATGTATCAAAGACATTTCTGGTTCCTCCTTTTTTTTTCCTTTTTTCTCCTCTTCCTTCTTTTTCCTCCTCTTCTTTTTTCTCTTCCTCTACCTTCTTCTCCTCCTTTGACTAAGTAAGTCATCAGAATTGCTTACTCGGTACACAGCAGCAGTCCTTAAAGCACATTTTATTTTGCATTTTGAAATGTGTTGAGCTTTAGTCTCCGTTCTTGTATTTCTATGTAGGAATTTTCAATCTACAATATTGCTCTTTGTATAGCTTATGTTAGACTATTTTCTAATTGCTTCATTTTATATGGGAGGAGTGACTATTCTTCATAAATATTCTGTTAACTGTTTAAATAACTTTCCTGAGGGCTTGTTGAATCACTATCAATAAAGAAGATGTTTGCTGAGTCATGTAGCTCTTCATAGTTTTATATATGCCTTTTCTTAGACTAGAATAATGGGCTGATGATAACCTGTTTTTTCAAATGAGCAATTAATACCTTTAATTTATTTTCTGAGGTATATTTGGAGGGGTAAAATGGAGGGAATAGCTCAACAAATTTAGTTCAACAAGAATTTCACCTAAAGAAAAATTTATTTTGAAAAACAATTTGATATCAAGAGCATGCTTCAAAGTCAGGAAGACATGGGTTATCTTGCTTTTAAAATATACTGGCTGTGTGGTTGTAGGGAAGTCATCCCTCAAGACTCTACACAAAACTCTGTTACAGAGAAGGGTCATCAATAGAGAGAATTGCTCTCTTTGGGAATTCTCTCTCTTAGGGGTACCAGACTTAAATAGAAACGGGGCCATTAAAAAGCACATAACAACCCCTGTGGGCCACATGTTGACTATAACTCTCCCACACACATATTAACATTATCTATGTTTCATTTTATTTCATATTTATTTTGTTAAATATTTTCCAATTACATTTTGAGCTGTTTCAGGCTGCATTTGGGAGTATTGTGGGCTGTTTGTTGCTCTGGGACCTCTATACCAACAAAGCTACAGTTTCATCCCCTATTCTTTTCTCTAAGGATATATTAAGCACTTACTAGAACAATACATCATGCTAGATTCACAGAATATAGTAAAATGAGACCTCCTCCTCTTAAGGAGATGGCACAGATAAATGCAATTTCAATTTAATTTAATTAAATCAAGATTTATTAAGCACCTCTAATTTATAAAGTGCTGTTCTAGGTACTGGAGACAATAAGACAAGACAAAACAACAATACAACAATAGGTCTTGCTTTGGAGATATTCAAATTCTGCATCTCCCTACTTCTACTGCAAAGGAGAGGAAGGAAATATACATAGAAGATAATATTAAATGCTAATTATTGGGAAGATTAAGATAGGCAAATTGTGGGAGGCATTGCTTGAGCTAGGCCTATTATAGACCTAGGAATTCCAAAAGAACCTCAATAGTTTTAACAGTGGTCCTCAAACTTTTTAAACAGGGGGACAGTTCACTGTCCCACAGACTGTTGGAGGTCTGGACTATAGTACAAACAAAAGCTCACACTCTGTCTCGGCCCCTCAGCCCATTTGCCATAATCCAGCAGACAGCATAAATGTCTTCAGCAGGCCTCATCTGGCCCACGGGCCATAGTTTGAGAACGCCTCATTCAGGAAGACCAGCAAATGTTTTATTAATTTAATGTATAGTAAGTGCATTAAAGCAGAGGTTTCCAAACTTTTTGGTTAGCTTTTTTCTATTACCATTCCAATGAATCAATCAATAAATGGATAAATTAATATTGAACATACAGCTCACTAAGTGGATATTTGCTTATTCATAAATCGTGTTGTATATCTACTGTATTGACACTGTTGTTCATTACAAAACTTGTACTAAAATAGTAATTAAAAAAGGAAAGGATAAAAGAGATCATGATCAAGTAGAAAGAATAATTAGAAGGTATTACAAAAGGGTAAGTAAAAGGTGATAAGGACCTGAAACAGTATGATGGTTGATGGAGTAGAGAGCAAAAATTTGTAGGAAAGATGTTATGAAAGTAGATGGTTATGGGCCAGAACTTTGAACTTGAAACAAAGGATTCTTAAAAGGTACTAAGTCAGTGGAATTGATAGAAACAGTAGTTATCTAATTTAGCATGGTTCAGTATGATTGATTTAATCCTACAAGGAGATGTTATGGGCCAGAACTGGAAACAAGGTACTAAATGGAATTGAGGAGTTTAGCATTGATTTAATCCTACAACAAATAATGGTTTCCTAGTGATATAATGATTAGTTTGTACTCAGTATTAAGCATATAATCAAGAAGCTCTCAGGGCCAGAAAGGACAAGCTCACTAGAAACTCTCAGAGACTGGGACAGATTCATTCCATAATCCACCTTTGTGGTGGCTGCAGGCTGAAGCACAAACCTTTGGAGCTTGGGAGATTCAGAAGCCAGAGAAGGCAGGTAGGAGCTCAAGCTCTTGGAACTAAGGAGGAAGACCTCAAAAAAAAAAAAAAAAAAAAAAAAAACAACACAACAAAAAACAAAAAAACTAGCCGAGCCCCAAGTGAAGGAGACAAGACTTTGAAAGAGACAATAAAGGATTTGGACTTTAATTCCTGGCTGCACTTGTGGTGATTACTGAACTGAAAGGAAGGCTGCTCTGAGAGACTCCAAGAAAACCTCAACAGAGAATATTACATTTTAGAGAGAACATTACAGTAGACAGGGAAAGATTTATAAATTTATAATGGAGTATTTAAGGAAGATGAGGAGTTTAGGATGTCATTGAATTGTAACCCTGTTTGATTGTAAAAATAATGTGCTCTTGACATTAATACAGAAGTTTTTTGAGGGGAAGGATAGTGGGGAAAAGATAATCTTGAAATTTACAACCATTGATTCTGTTTAATTTGGTTTAATTCATTCTGTTTAATTAACTCATTCTATTTCATCAAAAATAAACAGTGGTTGGGGATAAAACTTTTACTAAATTGTTGCTGCACTGGAACACAGAACTGGTATTCCTAGCAGTACTGGCCCTGTGTGAGAATGAGAGAGAGATTTTTTTTCCAAAGACACTTGAGGAATGAATGCTATAGCAGCCTGTGTAGAGATTAGGCTATAACTGCTCTAAAAGGAGGCAGTTTGTAAGCTTAAATATTGGGATAGGGAAATTCTGTGGTAGGTTATTTCATCGAGGCCAAAATTTGTCTCATTTTTTTATTTTGATTGATCACACACACACACAGACACAGACCCACACATCCTCTTGGTTTCAGAATGTCACTCCCCAAGAGACCACACACTCTCCTTTGAAGATTCCAGAATTAGAGAGTTAAAAAAAAAACAAAAAAAAAAAAAACATGAGATTTAATGGGGGAAGATTTTTTAATCAGGCACTAGAAATGCAATCAAATTGGAAACAAGCTTTTGGATATTTGGATGGATAATGGGGTAATTCGGCCAGTTGTATCAATGATGAAGCAACTGCTATTATGGACAAACAAAATGTTTTCCTGACTGAGATGCATTTCTGTAGCTACAATGAGAGTTATCATGCTAGAAATAATGGCAGCCAGCATCCAAAAAGTTGCTAAAATGGAAGATCTTAAAATGGCTATGGATTTTATTCCTTCACCACTTGGGAGAGAATTTTCAATGTCACTTGGGAATTCTCTCAAGGACACAGCCAATAAAACTGCAAGTTAATGTTGAAAAATAATTTCAAGTTCATTCACAAAAAAAGAGCCCAGGGAGAAATGGCATTAAATGAAGTGTAAACATTTGACTGTACCAAAATGTTCCTACATGAGATATAAATTATTTTCTGAAAGGACTAAGAAAAGAAGTCAGTAGGATGAAGAAAGATTGACCATTGTTCTGGGTTACTTCAAAAAATCATTTCACTGATTCAGGAAAAATAAAACCAAGCACGTGGCCAATATTCTAATGGGACAAGGAAAGAAACATGGAACAGAACAAAAGAAGTCGAATAGTTCTATGAGAGTAGAATCCCGGGGGGGAGGGAACTTCCATGAAGCCAGGAGTAGATCTCTGGGACTCAGGGTGCATAGACAAATCATGTATAATTTGGGTGAGGACAAAAGATTTGTTGCTATATTTTGGAAAATATAGATCTCTAGGCAAAAATAGTATGAACACTTTTTCTATTAGACCCTCTTTGCTCAAGAAAGTCTACAATCCATTGAACAACCCTCCCAGAGAGGCTATAGATTGGTTCCCACATATTATCTTCCACTATCAATAAAATAAGCTGCCCTTGTGTAAATTTTTTTTTACTTTCTCTTCACTCCAGAGAAGAAGTCTGCATTATTATGTGTAATGTCCAGGATAGTTCTCTGGAGGACCTCAGGATCAGAGTCAGGATCAGTCAAAGTCTTTAGTTGTTAGGAGAAGTGAAGGAGGCAGGCAAGCTGCCACGTGGCTCTTCAAAGATGGATCCTGGATTCTGGATTCTGGAGCCTGAAGTTTTCCCTTCTGAGGGTGCTGTAGCAGAGAGATTTTGATTCTCTTCCTCAACCCTCAAATCCTTCCCTATGATCAACTCACCACAACACATTCAAGCAGGCACCAATAGTGAGGAGAGCCATCACATCACCATGTCATCTAAGTATATGTTTATAGGGCCATTATCTCACCTTGAGTAGGTACTCAGCCTTAAGTACTCTGCCATTTTAGATTCAAGTACACCTTTGCAGAGTTCAGCCCTCAGAAATTATGTTAAAAAGATAAAATATGTTGAAATTATACACTACACATATATTTTATGCATGTCTAAACTTTTTTCTAAACTTTTGATGTATTATCTGCTGTTATTGGCTTCCATAAAACCTCTCCCATATTCCTATTTAATTTCTTATACTGAACCACAATATATAAAACATGATAAGAAAACAAAAAACAAAAAACAACAACAACAACAACAACAACAACCACCAAAAAAAAAAAAAAAACAAAAACAAACAAACAAACAAAAAACATTGCCTGATGTGGAAGGGATAACCACAAATTAATAGAAAAAAATTTCTAATGTATCTTGAACTTGAGAGTGGTTTAATTCCAACAGATTATGTTCAGAGGCTTGGTTTCCTGTGGTTTTTGAGGAAACTGAGAGATCTTGAACAGCTTTCTGGCTTCACTCTGCCATCTTAGGTTTACCCTTAGGAGTCTCATGGAAGTGAATTAAATGATCTGAGGCCTCAACCAGAAGGCTGGTATTAATTCTTGCTGAAAGTTTTTGAAAGTACATGTGTAAGCAACTAGGTGGTGCAGTGGACAGAGCACCAGCCCGGAAGTCAGGAGGACCTGAGCTCCAATCTGACCTCAGACACTTAATACTTCCTAGCAAATCACTTAACCCCAATTGGCTTAGCAAAAATAAATGAATAAATGAATAAACAAACAAACAAACAAACAAAAATAAATAAATGAATAAATAAGTAAGTAAATAAATAAATAAATAAATAAATAAAAAGGAAAACAAAGAAAGTGCATGTGAAATTCAATTGGCCCAATGGACTAAAAGTAAGTCCACTGACATATCTTTCATGGTGTATAGGTACAAAAAAAGCTAAGACAAGGGGAATCTACTCCCCTTTCAGGTGATATCATCATAGATATCTCAGAGATGGAAAAGCTATCAATAATTGATTGAACAATTGATACCAAGGTATCAGTATTTCAACGAAATAAATTCCTACTTTTGCTAACATAAGTTGTGAGAAATATGAATACCTCATTTTAATTCAGTGTTTAATCAGAACTTGAGTCAAACTTGGACTATTACAGAAATGCTTCAAACCTTATAATGGGTGGATGACTGCAGAATCCTGTTTAGGCAGTTGTGACTGGTTTTGCCTTCCTTATTTCACAGTTAGGGAAGCAGCCATCAAGTAGATTGCCTGAGAAGGACTAGAACAAAAGAGTTGGTGGTATGCTAAACAAGAGGGCATAACTGTGGAATAGACAGTCTTTTAGACAAAGGAAGATTAAGCTATGAAAAGAAATAGACATCAAGGATTTTTTTCCAGATTACAAAAAAAATAAATATTTCTTTGCTTTTAAAGGAAGCTAAAAAGTGTTAGCTGAAATGCACTACATCCTACACTAAGCATCCCTTATTTTCTCCTTATAAATGAAGCAATTCCTTGTTTCTTTACCCTTAGTTTGTAGATTAATTATCAATTTCCAAAGTAAAAGCAGGTTTCTCCCTTGCAGTAGGTGGATGTAATCCAAAACTGGCCCTTGGCCCTTAGGAACCAACCCCATGGGAGAAAAGGGGAAATGACTGTTTCCATAGTGACAGGAATCAAGAGAAATCAAGACCATTTCAACAATGAACTCCAAAGGGAAAGTTATCTTCATCAAATCACAGGTTGTCTTTGTCTTTGTAGATTAAATTCCCAGCATTTAAAGTTCCTGTTTCTCCTCCAATCCCCACTGTCATTCCAGAAGAGAGGTTTGTCATACCAAAACAGATCCTTTAGGTTGAACAAAGGTGTATCTCAGAGAAATAAATTAAGGCCAGAGGGCATTTGTATGTTTAGAGGTGAAATAAGCTTTGGAGATCATCTCATCTAATTTCCTCTTTGTTTTTTCAACTGAGGAACCTGAAAAGGGATTGTGACTTCCCTATGAAGACAAATAATATCTGAGGCAGGGTTTGAACTCAATTCTTTCTGATACCATCTGCTACCACGTTACACAGCACAAATGCATCTCAAAGGGTAGAACAATCTAAGTGGGTCTTAGAATCTAAAAAATCAGAAATACCATGAGTAAAATTAGGGAAAAGAATTGAACTCTTGCCAGGAAAGAGGCAGATTAAAAAAAAAAAAAAATGTGCTACTTTCCTATGTTCGCACTAAACACATGACTTTTAATTATATTGAAAAGGGTATCAGAGATCAGCCCATGAATCTAGTCCTTGATTTTTTTTTGTCAGTTTTTTTTTCTTTTCTTTTTTTTTTTTTTTTTTTTTTTTTTTTGCAAGACAATTGGGGTTAAGTGAGTTTTCCAGGATCACACAACATGGAAGTATTAAGTGTCTAAGGTCAAACTTGAACTCAGGTCCTCCTGACTTCAGGGTTGGTACTCTATTCACTGTGCCACCCAGCTGCCCCCTGATAATGTTAAAGACTAAAATGCCCATGCAATACACTCACTCTGGGTTTTTTCTTTCACTCTGCACTTGAACTTACAGGTTGTTGGGTCCTCAGAGAGTGACTAATTACTTATCCCCACAAATCTTCTAGGGGTTATTATAGCAAATTTCCCAATGTCTGGAATTCCCAGTGGTTAATAAATGTTTACTGATCAATTGATAAGCTCAAGCATCTGGCATTTCAATTACTATTCTTCATCAGTTCTCATTCAATTTGCTCAGATTTATTGCCAGTTAGCTTTAATTATTTTCCAAAAAAGGTGACCTAGTACAAATGGTGCTGTCGTTGATCCTTAGAAAGGTGATCTAGTATAAAAAGTTGCCCCTCAGAGGGTTTCAGACATTCTTTCACAAGTATGAAGCCAGTCTGGGGGAAAAGTGGATTAAAGTTTCTAGGACACATGTGACAAAAGGGTAACAAACTCATACAGAGTTCCTGATGATTAGAAATCCTTTTTTTCCCCTTTCCATGTTGAGTTCTCATGAAGTCCACCTAAGGTGTAGCTTTCTGTGGGCCTCCAGTCTCGGTGCCTTTGTCAAGCAGTCCTGAAGCTGCCTTTCCTCAGCATCTATATCTTCTCCAGTAGGACTCTTAAACTTCTCAATCACCATACCACTTCAACCACTTCCATTGGTGAACACTGCCATTATGGATATTGTGGTCATTGAGTACTCTAGATATTCCAGCTTTCTTCCCTCCATGAAACTTTGCAATCCTGTGGCACTGGCCTCCTTCCTGTTCCTCACCACAACATTCTAAACATTTTTGCTGGATGTTCTCCCAAACTCTAACTCTGTTCTTATCTCCATTTGCATGATTCACTGGCTTTCTTCAAGTTTTACCTAAATTCCATTCTTCACTCTGATTATCTTTAGACTAAATAAACACATCATTCCTTTTGGCCTATTTTCCCTAAAATTAGAATTTTCACTTTTTTAGTTCCCTAAACAATAAAAGCATGAAATAATAATTTAAACAACAATAATAAACAATAATAGCTTATATTTAAATAGTACTTTGAAATTTGGAAAGTCCTGAATGAATATTATCTTCTTGATGCTCATGGCAATCCTGTGGGATAGGTACCACTATAATTCACAATTTATAGACTAGAAAACTGAGGCTTTAGAGTGACTTGCCCTGAGTCACATAGCTAATAAGTATCTTTTGGGGAGTCATGGACTCCTTTGGCATTATCTGGTAAAGCTTTTAAATGCATAAGATAAAAAGGAAACTCTTTACATTGAAATGAAAGATGTTTTCCCTACATCAAATTTCATCAACATCTTGGAACAAACATGGAACCCAGATTATCAACTCCTGATCTAGATAGAGAAGCCCTGTATTCTGGGCAGTCATTAATTAGTTATTTCTCTAGTTGATGACTCTTGTTTTTGGTGATGGAAGTGGAGTTTGGGGAGGTAGATTGCATGTCAATCGTATTCATATGAAAGCCAGGGAGCATGGCCTTTGTGATAGAACTGAGCACTTACCTTTCTGGGAGTGGGGGGTTATGGTGTAGGAAATAGAAATAGAAGTTGGTTGGAGATGCAAGTTGGGGAAGAAATCCTTAGTGTAGTCTGTCCACAGAGGTAAAGAGAGAGACAGAGATAGAGACAGAGACAGAGACAGAGACACAGAAAGATAGAGATACAAACAGAGAGCAGAAAGAGAAAAATCAGAGAGAGAGAGGAGAAACAAGACAGAGAAGTAGAGATAAATAATACAGAGACAGAAAGAAACATACACAGAGAGACAGACATACATGCAGATAGAGAGAAAGAGAGAGTCTAGAGAGAAACAGATGGAATCAGAGAGACTGACTGAGATAAACAGATACAGAAAGACACACATAGAGGGAGGGAGGGAGGAACAGAGGGGAGGGAGGAAGAGAGAAAGAGAGAGAAAGAAAGAAAAAGAGAAAGAGAGAGAGAGGGGGGGGAGGGGAGAGGGAGACAGAGAGAGAGAGAGAGAGAGAGAGAGAGAGAGAGAGAGAGAGAGAGAGAGAGAGAGAGAGAGAGAGAGAGAGAGAAGAATTTATTTTCTATGTTTCTGAGTGGCTAAGCCCAAGCAGAATTCTTGGCTGATTACAGATAGAGTGCACAATAATACTCTCACAGTACATGCTAGCACACCCCAGGCAGCCCTCCTTATTTAATTGGACAACAGAGTGTTTGAGCTGAATAAGCCCTCCTCTAGAGGCAGATAAGCTGGTGTTATTGTTGACTGCTTTCTATTGATGTCCCTATTTCCTTCATATCTCTCTCTCTGCCTCCTCCAATCTCATCTCCTTGCCATTAATTCTTTAGTAGATGGATGTCCCATAGTAGGGTGGAAGCAAGGATAGAGAGGATTTTTTTTTTCTTTCAAAGGAAAATGGGTCTGGCCTGATGGTAATTTATACAGCTTCTGAATGTTTGCAATGCTTTTTATAGAAATGGCTTGATTTGCATCCTTCAGCTTTCCAGAGGGAGGAGAGTGCCTGAAGACCGTGTTATCATCTCCATTTTAAAGACAAAAAAAATGAGAACCCGAAGTTAAGGACTTAACAAAATGACCCAGCTCACAATCATAAGAGGTAGGATTTGAGTCCAGGTGCCTTTTAGTTCTAAATTTAGTACTCTTTCCATTTGGCCATGTTGCTCAGTAGATCATATGATCACAGGATGGACAATGGAGAGAGTTAGAAGGGACTTCTCAGGTCATCGAGTTCAAAAGTCATCTTACTGATGAGAACATTAAACATGAGAAAGATAAAGTGACTTGAGCAGGAATCACATCACTAATTATAACTATATAAGGTGGGAGTCAGTCTTAGGGTTTCCCTTTCTCAAGACTAGCTGTTTGTCTATTATATCGGTGATAAAATGGTGATATTTCTTTAATTCCTAAATACAGAAAAAAAGCATGTGGAAGTAGCTTCTATGAATGACTGGACTAAGCAGCCACATACATGGAATGATTTCAGAAGCCCATGAGAGACTTGGGAATTTATCAAGTACCCTTCCATTAAAATAGTTTGGGTCTGGAATTCCACTGGCTTAGGGAATTTCACTCTGAATTAGTTGCATTTAGAAGTGGGAATTAAGAAATCAATAAATCACTCAATCATGAAGCCTCCCTTACTGCCTACCATGCTCAGGACAGCAGCTTAACTCTGAAGGTACAATTACAAATAAAAAATAGTTCTTGCTCTCTAGAGAGTTTGCATTTTACTGGGAGAGACTATATGTACTACTAAGTAATGTATAGTATATGCAAAGTAAACTTAAACCACAGTTATCCTTCAGTCTGTATGTCAATTTATTTCATTTTCTATTTTCGCAAATCATTTTGTTTATTTTTCTATTCATTTACTAATTTCATTTTTGTTTCTGTTTATTTTAGAATTTGGAAGGGTATTGGTAATTAAGGAGATAAAGATCTCAAGAAATATGGTACTTCAGCTAAATTTGGAGGCAAAGTAGTGATTCTAAGAGCCATAGGAGAAGAGGGTAAACATTCCAGCCATGGCGTATGGTTACTGTAAAGGATGTTGCACTGCTGTGAATGGGGATCAGATTCAGTCCAAGAAAGTCTTAAAAGGCAGGATATAGTCAGAATGTGACCTTCTTTAAAGACCAAACAGAAATTTAGAAAGGAAATAGGGAGCCACTGGAGCATCTTGAGCAGAAGAGTGCTCAATCAGGTATGAGTTCAGAAGCTGTTTTGGACTCTTTCTAGCTGTGTGACCATAAATAATTTACTGAGCTTCAACCCTTTGAGTAGAAATAGTAACTTTTCTTGTATCTGCCAACATTGGGTGGAGTCTTATAGGGTGAGACTACAGGTAGAAAATCATCTATAGTGTTTTGCAAAAATTTTAAAGATCTATCAAAAAGAAATAAAGCCTGAATCTCATTATTATAGGGTCTATACCAGAGGGTACATCTAGGAAAGGAAACTCCCTTCCCCAATGCAGGTCAACATCTCTGCAACTTAGATCCTTAAATGGTTATATAGAACACTGAGAAGGTCAAGTGACTAGACAGGAAACACATACCAGGATGTATAGATGCTGAATTTGAACTCAGATCTTCCTGCTTCAAGACCAGTTTTCTAACAGAACAATAACAACAATATTTATATTGTGTTTATTATGTACCAGGTATTGCATTAAGCACTTTACAATTATTATCTCATGTAATCCTCCTAACTTGGGAGGTAGGTGCTATTGATACCCCCAATTTATGGATGAGGAAACTGAGGCAAACAGATGTTAAGTGACTTTTCCAGTGTCATATAGCTAGGAATTATCAAAGATTTGAACTCAATTCTTCCTGACTTTGTAATCTAGCTGCCTATATTATATTGTCATTTTAAATGATTTTTTAAAAAATTACTTTGTCTTTTAATACACATTGATTTATGAATCATATAGGGAGAGAAAAATCAGAACAAAAGGGGAAAGTCATAGGAGAGAAAAAAAAAACAGGAAAAAGACATGAACATAGCATGTGTTGATTTACATTCAATCTCCTTAGTTCTTTTTCTGGATGCAGATGGTATTTTCTACCTTAAGTTTATTGGGATTGCCTTGAATGGGTATGTTATTATTAATGCTAACAAGAAAACCATTATCATCATCATCATCATCATCATCATCATCATCATCATTACTATTAAAGGTAATAGCAATAAAAGGCATCTTCTCAATTTAAAACTTTGATCTGTTTAAAAAAATTAATTATAGGGGCAATTCTTTTAAGCTATTATATGATAAGCTAACTGATAGGATTTTTTGTATAAATAAAAACCTGGAAAGATCCTAGATTGTGATATTGGGCAATTTATTTTCTTTATATCTCATAATCCCTTGATTGATCCATCATTCTCTTCTTTATTCAATAGAATAATTGATTCAATAGGTCCCCAGTCCCTCTACATGTATTCTTGTTATTCTTAACAGTTTATTCTCACAATCATACCCATTCCCTCTTTCTAATCTCAATCTTACTCTTTCATATATCCAGGAATCTCCATCTTGGAAACAAAACAAAATACAAAACAAATCCCTATCCACATCCTTGGTGGCTGTCTTCCTAGCTCATCTCTCTCAAATTCCTTAAGGGAACCCCAAATCCTTCTTGCCTTCCTTTTCTCTTCTCTCACCTATTTTTTCACCTTGACATTCAACTCTCCAAACTTACCTGTGATCTCCAGACTCTTGGTTCATAGGATCCTAGGACAAGAGCTAAAGATGCCCCAGAAATCAAATCTTTCATTTTTATAGGTCAAGAAATTGATGCCTAGGGAGTTAAAGTGATTTGTTCAAATTTATTGACTTAATTAGTTTCAGAAATGGGATCTAAAATCACTAATCTTTTCAAAAAGCAGAACTCTCTCACTTGAATGGCTTTCTTATAATCTTTCTTGATCTTTATGTAACATTTCTTATTGTTGATCATCCTCTTCTGAAAACTCTTCCCTGGGTTCTCCTGATATTGATCTCTCTGTAATTCTGTCACCTCTGTCACCATTCTCTCTCTCTTCCTTGCTGCATCCTGATATGTGTTTTGCCTTCTAACTGAATGTGTACCCAAGACTCTTTCTGGACAGCTATGGGACAGGGTATTGGGAGAAAGAACGGACCTAATCAGAACTTCTCTTAATCCTTCCAAGTGAGGATTGCAAATAGCACTTTTCATCTAAGTTCCTTTTTTTTATGGATTTGATGATCCATTTCAACATTTTCCTTTTCTTTTATAGTTTATCTCTCCTCTCTCTGTCTCTGAAGTGATATTTCTTTCTGTCTGTATTTCTGTTACTTTCTCAGTCTCTTTGTCTCTATCTGGATCTATATTCCTCTGCTTCTCTCTTTCTCTATCTCATTCTCTTTCAGTCTCTATCTCTCAGTCTACTTTTTTTGTAGTTTAACTTCTGATTCAAATTGTTCTCAGGTGTGAAAGGGAATCTTTGTTTCTCTGAACTACAAGTACCAGAATACCACTTTCATTTCTTTCTATGCTCTCTTAGCCTAGCTGCCATCAATTAATTGAAATTTGGAAAGTAATTCCCAGAGCTATAAACTTTGTTCTAGTCTCTCCCGAAACTTCCAGCATTATTGCCAACTGCCTATTGCACATTTTGTATCAGGTTTGTTATAAATATCTCAAACTCAAAACCTGT
The DNA here is from genome assembly GCF_048593235.1 of Sminthopsis crassicaudata. NCBI lineage: Eukaryota > Metazoa > Chordata > Mammalia > Dasyuromorphia > Dasyuridae > Sminthopsis > Sminthopsis crassicaudata. Next base: position 31,247,987 of record NC_133618.1, on the reverse strand, counting down.
CAATTGAAAGTAAACTTTCAAGTTTGTTATTTATAGTTGCTATTACAAATACATAAATACACATATGTGTATTATTTATTTTGTTTGTATATGTATGTGTGTATATACTATGTATATATGTATAAATGCACACATATGTATGTATATAAATAACAGAATCATCAGATAAATGGTTTGAGATATGAAAAAAAAACTCATGAGAAATTTATCACAGTCACAGAGTTTTCCTTTATTACTTGAAACAGCTCAGGGGCTAAACCAAATATGATAATAATATGTAATTAAGCAACATGCTTCGAGGTGTCATGCATTTTTAAAGTTGGAGGGAAGAGAGGTAGGGAAGCAAGGACAGAGTCAAGGGCATGAGAGATACTGAAGAAGAGTTGGGGAGGGGTCAAGTAGGGGTCTAGTCAAGAATAAACTCACCTACATATATATATATATATATGTATATATATGTATGTATATATATGTATGTGTGAGATCTGACTATACACACACACACACATATATATATATATACATATATATATATATATATACATAGTCAGATCTCACACATACATACATACTACAAATATAGGCATACATACACACACACACACACACACACACATATATATATATATATATATATATATATATATACATGAAGTCGAGGGGAAAGGTATGTATGGATATGGGGTATAAGTCTTCCCTAGTTTGTCTTTGCAAATGTATTATTCCCTGTGTAGAATCAGGAGGTAATGCTTACAGCCTTGGGCTGAGATCTGAGACATATTATTGACATATTTCCAAAAGGCAAAAGTAGTGAATAATGACAGATAAAAGGACAAGGTACTACTTTTGTCTCTGGCCTAGATTTATGAACTATCTCAACTCTTCTGAGTCTTCACTTTCCAAACTTGATACCATGTTTTTCAGATAAAATATACATTTTAACATTTACTCTGTCCTTTTATTTGATATTTCATATAGTGCATTGTCTTTTATTCCAAACCTTGGGGAGGAAAGTAATGAGGGTTTGAGAATTGACTGGCGTTCTAGGGCTTGTAGAGAAACAAAGATTCCTTTTCAGACATGAAAGTGATTGAGTCAGAAGCAGGTACAGAGAGACAGAGAGAAAGACGTAAAGACATACAAAGTCAGAGACAGAGAGATAGACATGAAAGATACAGAACTACTGAGAAATAGAAGCAAAGAGAAACAGAAAGACAGAATAATAGAGATAAACATAAAAATAGATAATGACAGAAACACAGAGAGCAGAGCTGAATTATTAAAGACAAGAAAGAGATTGATATGGACCATCAGAACCCTGCACCTGTGAATGAGGAAAGGGGATTAAAAGGGCTATATGCAATCCCTTATCAAAGGATTAAAGGAAGTTCTACTCTTTCCTCTCCCATCCTTTTCCAGGCTTCTCCAGTATTTTTTAATCACATATTTTAACTCTTTCTTTCTTTAAGACAGAATTTAAATAAATACCATTTTTTGAATGAAGACTTTTTTGATCCCCTAACTGCTAGTGTTCTGCCTCCCAAAATATCTTGCTATCTTGCACTTAACAATTATGCATATATTTAGCTTTATATTTATGATACACTATATATATGTATATATATATATATATATATATATATATATATATATATATATATATATATATATATATATATATATATATTTCTTAGTTCTCCCATTTAGAAATCATTTAAATTCTTTGTACATGTATCTCCAGCATCTATCTCAGGGTTTAGCACATAGAAGGCACTTAATAAATGTTTATTGATTCATAAGTATAATCAGTATTTTTTTTTAGATTTTTATGGATGTATTTCATTTTTACAATACATACACTTACACATTATAAGTATCCTGTGACAGATTTTTAGTAATAAAGTTGAATACTTAAGTACAACTTATAATAGTGACTTCACATGCAATATTCCAGAGTTGAAGCAATCTCCTCTTCATTTTTATAAAATGAATATAAATATTTTTCTCTCTTGCAATCCTTCACTATGTTGAAAAAAAAGAAAATGAAAAGAAACTCATAAAAATTATACAGTCAAACAAAACAAATATCTTTGATGACTGTACACAAATCTATTTCTATTTCTATTTATCTAGAACTAGATATGTCTTATTCTGCACTTGAAATTAATCACCAATCTAATTACATCATCAGTCCTTTAGATTTATGAATGTTAACTTACTTGTTTTTACAGTGTTGTTACTGTATAACTTATTTTCCTGCTTCTGTTAATTCATTCTTCATCAGTTTATAAAAATGCTAAAAGTATTCATTTTTATAATATTGATGCTATGTTATAAATTGTTCTTTTTCCTACTCACTTCACGCTACTTAAGTTTATTTGCCTTTTCTTGCCTCTTTGAAATAATCTGTTCTTATTTCGTACAGCACAATAGCACTCCATCACATTCATGTATCACAACTTATTCAATTATTCTTCAATTGTTGGATATCCTTTTACTTTCTAGGTTTTTTTTTTTAACCATCACAAAAGAGCTGTTAGATATATTTTGTACATAAAAAACTGTTCCCCTCTGTTCTTTGATCTCTCTCTTTTCAGGATAAATCTAGTAGCTGTGAAATGGGATCAAAGGACACAGTTTCATAACATTTTTTTTATTTTTGAAAATTGTAAACCACTTTCCAAAATTGTTGTAAACATTCATAGGTCCACCAACAATGTATTGTGTATTTTTTTGTTTCATATATAAAGAAATCTGTGACTGGCCACAAAAATCTTGTATATTTAGTATCATATGAAAAATAAAATGAAGTCTAGGAGTTAGATGGAAATTATATATGTATATATGTAAATGCTTATGTACACAGATATGTATTTATATATAATTAGAATAGAAAGTTAAGCATCTGTCTGAATATTTATTTAATCTCCATAAAAAACTCTAGAAACATGTATTATTTTTATCCTATTTTATATATTAGGAAACCAAGGCAGACAGAAAATGTGTCTTGCTCAGGATCACCCAATAAGTCTCAAAGTATTTCTGATTTCTTCACTTTAGGCTCAGTGTACTATCCGCTTCTCATTTCTTTAAGGACAAAAATGTTTTTGTCTTTTTCCAAACCTTTAGAAGAGTGTCTGACACATAAGAGGTCCTTCATAAATGCTTTCTGTTGATTGATAAACATCATGACAGCTCCAAAGGATTTAGAGAATAAAGACTTCAGAGATTAGTTGATTCAATTCCTCATTTTGCAGACCCCTCTTTTATTCTTTCCTGTAGCTTCCTATAATGTCAACTATATAATATGTGATTTCTTGTGGGTTTTTTAATCTGAACTCCATTGCTGAAATCTGCTTTGACTACTGTGGAGGAGCCTGTTTCAGGATGAACTAGAACCCTAAGCTCTGTCTGTGGAAGATAGCAATACTGTCATGTGATTGACTGTGATTCATTTAGATGGTGTCCTTTTAAAAGACCCCATTCTCTTAGCAAATGTGACTATACTAACTTCTGTGTCAAACTCTCAGGGTCCATCTATTCATCATGCCTTCAGAGCTCACCACCACAGATTTTTAGAGTTGGGAGAATTTTCATTTCTAAAGACACAAATGTGTTTGTGTGTGTGTGTGTGTGTGTGTGTGTGTGTGTGTGTGTGTATGTATGTAAAAATCTATTTATCTTTCTACCTCTAGGATCATTCTATACATATTTTTGTTTGCCAGTTCTTTCTCTGCATGTAGATAGTTTTTCCCTTCATATGTCTTTTGTAGTTAATTTGGATATTTATAATAGTGAAATGACTTATTTGTAAAAAAGTTGTTAGAACAATATTGCTGAGAGGATTCTGGGAAAATGGTGGAGTAGGTCAGACAATCCCATGCTCTTAAGATTTCTCTCCCAAATGAGACAACATTTAGCCTTAGCTACCAGGATGGTGTTTTGGCCTGTGTGAAGTGTAAATGCTTTCAGGTTAGTTTTGTTGGACTGGCTGGATTCAGTGTGAGCCTCAACCCCAACCACAGGAATTTATACTTCCCAGACAATCTGGAGAATTAAGTTGTTGATTTGGGGAAGATTGAAGGAACCTCTGCTGATAAAAGACTCCAAGCTCAGCTGTGTTGGAGAGAAGTGGCCCTGAGTGAGAAGGAACCAGAACATATCAGGTGAGTGCAGAATTAGACGGGGAGGGAAGCTGCTGGATATGGGTATTTAGAGAGTGTTGAAGCCCTTGACTTTGGGTTTCAGGCCAGAGGGAAGAAGAGAAAGATCTGAGACCAGAGGCAACATTGCCCCCCAGGACTAGAGGTGATTACATTAATAAGCTCTTAAAAATGATTAGCAGAACGATTTCAAAAAGGCCTGGACAGCCATAGACAAAATGATGCTACAGGAAGTTAACAGAACCAAGAGAATATTGTACACAAAAATAATAAAATTATAAGATGATCAATTCTGATGGATGTGGCTCTTTTCAACAGTGAGGTGATTCAGGCTAGTTCCAATGGTCTTGGGATGGAGAGAACCATTTGTGTCCAGAGAGTAGACTGAGGGGCCAAGTGTGGATAACAACATAGTATTTTCACTTTTATTTTCTGGTTAGTTGTTTGTATTTTGTTTTCTTTCTCATTTTTCCCTTTTTGATATGATTTTTCTTGTGAAGCATGATAATTGTGAAAATACATATAGAAGAATTGTCTGTTTAAAATATATTGGATTACTTGCCATCTAGAGAAGGAGAGGGAAGGGAGGGAGGAAGAAAATAATATGGAACACAACGTGAATGTTAAAAACCACCTATGCATATGTTGTGAAAAAAAAAATTTTTTAAAGTTTTTTTTAAAAAAGAAGTGACTCATTGAAAATTAGAATTGAACAAGGGGAACTTGAATTCCAGGGGTGGAGGCAAGATGGCTGAGTAGTCAGGAGTTTG